>NC_041226.1:5847838-5965186 GCF_002837175.3 Physeter macrocephalus | reverse complement strand
GGGGACGCGGGTTCGTGCCCCGGTCCGGGAGGATCCCACGTGCCGCGGAGCGGCTGGGCCCGTGAGCCATGGCCGCTGAGCCTGCGCGTCCGGAGCCTGCGCTCCGCAACGGGAGAGGCCTCAACAGTGAGAGGCCCGCGAACCGAAAAAAAAAAAAACACAAAAAAAACAAAAAAACCACACACACCACTGCAAAGAATGTAATGTTTCTTTCCTGCCCCCATACAAGAAAATGATACATACATTTTCCTTCCCCCAAAACATAAACTAATTAATAGACATCAGCAAAATGGATTTATTTTTACTCTGAAACAACTTACCCTTTAATAATCATTTGTTAGGATGTAATTAAAATATTTTGGTTCTTTGCAATATTTGAACTAAAAAACAATTCTGTAAGTAAATATTAGAAAGGGGCAAAAAAAGAAAATATTCCCCATTTAAGTAAAAGTTACCTGAAAATTTATTTTACAGACTAGTTCCTTAAGGAACATGGAATCAATCCCACCTTCAAGCAAATGCATTTGTTTAGGGAAATAATTACATATTGATAAATGACACACAGTCACACTGGAGTATGCAAAACAAAACAAAACACAACAAAAAACCAAGACTGGAAAGAAATATACCAAGAGATGTGCTTTGGGTGGTGAAGTTACAGGGATTACTTTTCAATTTACTGAATTTTCCAAACCATCTTTATTCAGAAAGCATTATATTTTTTAAAGAAAAAAAATTTTAAGAGGAAAAGAAACTTTTATCGTATTCTCAGCTACTTAAATTTCAGGTATTTACAAGAGTCTTTCATAACCCACCTTCATCTCTATACATGTACATAACATGTTATTTGCTAACTTGTTACATATTGACTACATTTCTTTAAGGTATTTCTTTTTTAAATGCAATAGGGTCTTTACACTGAATGATTACAGGGCTAAATTCACATGTATTTTAAAATACAAAACTACTCTTCCACAGAGCAAAGGCATCTGTCAAACACAGCTTGCCTGCATCTTTTTCTTACCCCACTTTCTCTTCGTGAAATAGGCATCTGCATTAGGGTCATTGAAGTGTCTGCTCATCATAGTCTCTCCTCCAGCGTGGAAATCATATGCAAACACAAGAGCTTAAAATAAAACACAAACACTCATTACTGCAATCTGGGTTCAAATAATGAAGCCCACTAGCAAAAAGACCATTACAAGTCACTCACAAGGCTCTGCAAAAGCTTTAGTGGTAAACACTTCACGCAAGGTTACGATATTTGAGTGTTGGATTTTCTTCCACATGTCCACCAATACCATGCACTTTGTGTTAACAAGACGAAAACCTGAAAAAGAAAAAATTTTCTGCTAACCTGTAAATGACATCTCCCCCTTATTTCATCAGAAATGTGCAGAAAAAGCCATGTTATACATCACTTATGAAATACTATTTTCCAAATGAAATAATATATGTATTATCCTTTAAATTCATGTTAAATAAACTCATTTAGGAATCTTTGAATAATCTTAGTCTCACTAATATGCTCCTAAAAGAGGATAATTTATCTTCCTTACCATGTATCCTCCGAAGGCAATAAGGGAGATCATCTTTGCTATTTACAGCTTTGTAGCAGGACGTAATGTATCCAAAATTACTTGATTTCTGTATCCGGTTGGGTGGTGGCAGTGGTTCGAGAGGGAACAGGCTATGGTAGCTGTCAACTTCTGTAGGGACTGCTAGAGTAATTCATAAGAACATGACTTTAACTTGCAGACATTCACAAATCTCTCAGATCTCAAAGTAATGAAGAAGAAACCAACTCTGTAAACCAGATATCAAACACACCGTATTCTAGAACAGTGTCAACATTTATAACAATTCTACAGGACACACTCGTCTCACTATCAATAAAAACAGGCATTATAAAACAACAAAAGAACTAGATTTCATGCACTCAAAAACATTTGTCTTTTATAATAGCACACCACTCTTGTTTCTCAGCTGTTAGAAACAATTCGCATGATCACTTACGAGATATTAACCATTTCTGATTCTGATGTAAAATAAAAATCAAGATAGTTTTTTTCTTCAAACATCTTACTTTGTACAAAACGTATTTAGACAATGGTGTTAAGTATATGAAATTCTTTTTTAAAGAAAATGAAAACAAATAACAATAAACTGGAGTGTATATGTAATATGTCTGTGTAAGTATATCTATTTATACGTACAAATATAGCAATCTGTATCAAACTCTCAAACCATTCAGTGGAATAGCACAGTTTGAATACCTAGCAAAACACAAAAGAAAAAAACTAGAACAGCTTTACCACTACGCCTGCCATGTTCCCCTGTATTTCCTATTAAGAAATACAAGTGAAACGTCATTAAGAAATTCCAGAAGACAGGTTCAAAATGACCCCTCTGCCTTTACCAAATATTTACACTCATTATCTCTTAGTTCTTGAAACAATTCTATGAAATAGGATTCCCTATTTCATAAACAAGGAAAGTGAAAATCACACATCTAGAGAGGTAGTTGAGATGCAAACCCAGGATTCCGATTCTGTAGTCTTGTGCTCTTAACCCCTAGATCCAATTTTGGCCATAGTGAAAAACAAACATCAATTCATTGTTAACTTTCAAACCAAGGTCAAGGCACATTCTACTGAAAAAAGGCGTTATAAGGGAAGTATACACACCAGTGAATATAGCTGTAACTTTTGCCCATTTACTATTTTTTATTTGCACAATCGGTTCAATTTCCACAAAGAAACAAATGATGGGGCTTCCCTGGTGGCGCGGTGGTTGCGCGTCCGCCTGCCGTCCACCTGCCGATGCAGGGGACCCGGGTTCGCGCCCCGGGCTGGGAGGATCCCACATGCCGCGGAGCGGCTGGGCCCGTGAGCCATGGCCGCTGAGCCTGCGCGTCCGGAGCCTGTGCTCCGCAACGGGAGGGGCCACAGCAGAGAGAGGCCCGCATACCACAAAAAAAAAAAAAAAAAAAAAAGAAACAAATGATGAATAAATGTTGTTTCCTAGTTTTTTGATAAGGAGCACTTAATAAGGGAAGTAATTAATTTCAAATTAGTAAAAATATATTGAGTATCCACTATGTATTAGTGAACACATATTAATGAAATACAGGTTCTTATCAAGAGGCTTAGAGAAAAAGGATTGAGATTTACATAAAACAATACAGTACCAAGCAAAATATTTTTTAAAAAAGTACAATTCACCATGGCACTGGTTCTTAAACTCTAGCACCCTTCAGAATTACCTACAGGCTTGTTAAAACACACTTTGCTGGGTTCCATGCCCAGAGTTTTGAGTCAGTAAGTAGGTCTAAACCAGGGCCCAAGGACCTGCAATTCTAACAAGTTGCCAGGTGATAAGGAAAAGCTGCTGTTGGGTCAAGTGCTTTGAGAACCACTACACATGGAAATACAAAGCCATGGAAAGGAAAGCCAGTTCCAAGGATATCAGGAAAGATCTTACAGAAGATTTGGCATGTTTACTAGAACATGATGGATGAGACTGCTTCCAGTGAGCTAAAACAAATGGAAAGAGTGGTGAGACAGCTAACAGACCAACAACAAGGACTTGAAATTTACTACGCCAAACACCGGTACTCAGAGCATCAGTGTGACAGAGACTGAGTGAGGGCCACAATAAGCTAAAAATCTTATGCTCTGAACTCCCTTCTCCCTCTGTCTACTTTTAAGCAAGTCATGAATTCTACACACTGAAGGAAAAAAATTGTGGAAAACGGTGCACTGTCTAAAGGATAACCCTCTGGTGCCTGATTCTGATTCTGTGGAAGATATTTTACACCCCTGTAAGCTGTGAATAACTGATAAATACTGCACTGCAAAACAATTCTCGTCTATAGGCAATTCTGTCTGGTGAAGGCTCGACGGACTTCCTTCCTCCCCTGTGAAAAAGACAGTTTGCACATTTGTTTCAATATTCCTGATCTATGATGTGTCTTGTAATATAGGATTGGCTCCCTCACAACTTAAATAAAATCTTTAGTACTTTCTCCTTTTTATATCTGTACATCCTGATTTTAACCTTTTTTTGGAAAATCATCTTTTAACCCTACATTTCCCAGTCTACTCTGAAATAATCGTATGTGGCCTAATATTAACCTTGAAAACCAAATGTTTCCCTTAATAGACAGGAATATTCATTTGCTGTTCTGCTGTTCTTTGTTTCTAGTTCAGTTTAACAAATGCACAAAATTAAGTACCAATAAAGGGAACAGGGGTGCCTCAATTACTGTTTGGCATGAAAAATCCAAGTAAAGAAAACCAACTTGGAAGACCCCAGACAAATGCACTCCTTAGTTTAGCCCAATTTTTAGTCTGGGGCTCAGTTCAACCAAATAATATTAAAAATAATGATAAAGAAAATTTTTGTTTCTTTCCTCTATTCAATCCAACGTCCCCTCAAAGAACATAAAGAATGAGAGACTGCGTCTAAGATACTGAATGTCTGAGGTTCACCATGGTAAACCTATGGCAGAGTTTCTCAAGCTCAGCACTAGTGACATATGGGACCAGACAATCCTTTGTTGCCGGGGACTGTCCTGGGCACTGTAGGGTACTTAGCAGCATCTGTGGCCTCAACCCACTAGTAGCCAGTAGCACCCCGCTGCCAACTGGGACAATCAAAAATGTTCCAGATGTTGCCAAATGACCCACGAGGGGTAAAGTCATTCCTGGCTGAGAACCACTGACCTACAGGCAATAAATTATGATTTGAGTTGAGAAGTACTAATTTGATGGAAGTATGAAGAATGGAAAGGAAAAGGGCAAGGAAAAAGTCAGTAAGACCAAGATTAATAAATGAGTCAAAATGAGTCAAAGGTTAATAGTAAACATGAGACATGAAAAAGATCAGAGTGAGAGCAGCAACAGAAAAAACCACTTATTAAACCTTGTTTGAACATGGGCGCACAGAATTGGATTAACCACAATCTTTAGTTTGTGACACTCAAATCACTAGTTCATGTCTATGCATGGCCTGCTTTTATTCAGTTAATTATTTTTAATAATATGGTAAGCATCTGCAAACTTGGCACACAAACGAAGGCTCAGACCTTGACCTGAATGGTCATCTAAATACATGGTTCTCTACCAACCTCTGCCTTCCTTGTCTCTCTTCCTTCCCTTTTTATATAGTTTCATTATACCTATATGTATTCCTCAAAAGTTTATTATGTATGTGTACGTATATACGCATATACACACGCATTTATTGATAATGTAAATACATATATAAATTTCAACTTTATAAAAAGGTATCATGCTCTATGCAGTCTCTCGCAGCTCCCTTTTTAACTTAATATTACATGACTGAGATTCTTCCATATTACTGCTTGCTTTATGAAGTGTACTTTCTTCATTTAAACTGCTGTATAATATTCCATTGTCTGATAGTATCAGTTAATTCACCCACTGTCCTTCAAGATGAGCGTTTGGACTGATCAAAGTTTCTGCTATTGTAAGCAGTGATGTTATGGATACTTTATACATTTTCTAGTTAAAAATATATAGTTTACCTACAACTAGGAGCAGAACTGCTAGATTACAGGGTACACAGATATTCAACTTCGGGAATTTTCCGAAGTGATAACACATTCACCAACTTATACGACCAACAGCAATGTACTGGAGAACCTGTGGATCCATATCCTAATGCTGCACATGGTCAGACTTTCCAATGATATCTTGTCTTTCCCTAATCATCAATGATGTTCAACATTTCTTCATAGATTTTTCGTTGTATGAATTTCCACTTTCTTGAAATGCCTATTCCTACCTTTTGGCCATTTTTCTGTTTTGTTGGGGTTTTTTTCAGGCTCTTACTAATTTGTGGTTTTTATTTTCTTTGTCAATTGTGTAAATATCTTCTTCAAGTTTTTTCTTTACTATAGATATCTTTGGAGTGTTTTAAATTTTTTTAAAATTAATTAATTAATTAAATTTTTGGCTGCCTTGGGTCTTTGTTGCTGCGTGCGGGCCTTCTCTAGTTGCGGTGAGTGGGGGCTACTCTTCGTTGCAGTGCGTGGGCTTCTCACTGCAGTGGCTTCTCTCGTTGTGGCGCACCAGCTCTAGGTGTGCGGGCTCAGTAGTTGTGGCACTCAGGCTCAGTAGTTGTGGTGCACAGGCTTAGCTGCACCATGGCACGTGGGATCTTCCTGGACCAGGGCTCGAACCCATGTCCCCTGCATTGGCAGGCAGATGCTTAACCACTGCACCACCAGGGAAGTCCCTTTAATTGTAATTCGGTAAAATTTATCAGTACTTTTTTTTTCTGCGGTACGCGGGCCTCTCACTGCTGTGGCCTCTCCCGTTGCGGAGCACAGGCTCCGGACGTGCAGGCTCAGCGGCCATGGCTCACGGGCCTAGCCGCGCCGCAGCACGTGGGATCTTCCCGGACCGGGGCACGAACCCACGTCCCCTGCATCGGCAGGCGGACTCCCAACCACTGCGCCACCAGGGAAGCCCCCTATCAGTACTTTCTTTAAGAGTCAAGAATCTTTGCCTCCAGTATAGGAAATCTTTCTCTACTGAAAGATTAAATTTACTCATTTGTATTTCACAGTACGAATTTTAAAGTTTTGCTTTTGACATTTAAATTCTTAATCTATTTGGAACTGGTTTTTACATGTGGTTTGAGATCATGATACAATTGTAACAATACAATCTTTTACCATAAAGAAAACCATTTTTTCCAATGCCTTCCTTTCCCCACTGATTAGCCACCTCTATCACAGAATGTGTCTGGGTTCTCCCTAGTCTGTTCCAGTAATCAATTTGTCTAACCCAGTGCCATTACAACACTGTTTCAGTTACTACAGACTCAAACCAAGCCTCCCCTCCCCAATGCACCCAGAATCCTAATCATAATCTTCAAAGTGCTTCAGGTAGTCTTGGACCTTTACTCTTTGCTATATTTATCCTATACTATGAAAAGCTCTGCTATGCTGTAATATAATAAAAAAATAAAACCAAATCTTGATTAGAAGTGTGGAACTTTCAGCCAATCCCCCAACCTTCCACAGAGGGGAGAGAGGCTGGAGACTGAGTCAATCACCAAGAGTCAGAGATTTAATCAACCACGCCAAGACAATGAAACATTCATAAGAATTCCTAAACAGAGGGATTCAGAGGGCTTACAGGTTGATGAGCATGATGAGGTGCTGGGAGGGTGGCACACCTGGAGAGGGCATGGGAGTTCCCCACACCCCACCCTATCCCCACACTTTGCCCCATATATCTCTTCCATCTGGCTGTTCCTTGAGTTGTACTCTTTATAATAAGCCAGTAATCGTTTACAAAGTGCTTTCCCGAGTTCTGTGAGTCATTCCAGCTAATCGCCAAACCTGAGGGCATGTTGTGGAAACCCCCAAATTTGTAGTTGGCCAGACAGAAGTTTGAGTAGCCTGGGTACCCCATTTCAGCTGGCATCTGAAGAAGGAGTGGTCTTATGGGACTGAGCCCTTAACAAATAAATTGTTAGGACATGAATTAGGCGTCAGAAGTATTATAAGAATAGCTCATATGCTTTGACTGAAATTATACTGAATCTACAGATTAGTCTTCAAAAATTGACAATCATTATGTCCTCCTATTCATGAGTATCGTATTTCAGTCTCTATATTTATCTTATTTAACACCTCTTAGTAAATCTCTGCCACTGATATCTTACACATCTTTTGTTCTATTTATTCCTAGGTACTGATATTCTGAAGCCATTGTAAATAGCATCTTCTCTTTTAATGTTTTTTTTTTTTTTTTTTTTTTTTTTTTACCCTAGCTAGGGCCTCAAAGACAATGCTTAATAATAAGGAAAATTCCAACGTGAACATTTCAAACGCTATGACAGGTAAGTTTCCTGCCCAGTCTTAAGACATAACAGCCAGACAGATATATTCCTTTGAATTCTTTAGCGATACACAGAAGATACACAGTGGACTATGCTGAACCCGTGATTACAACCAGGTGTTTTGAGATTATCACTACAGCAAACGTATTCCTACTGTATTATTTATAAAGTTTTCCTAAATTACACCACATTTCATTGTGCCTATACCGAATAAGCTAGGGAAAGAGATTTTAATGCTGTCTGAGAAACATCATGGTACAGTCAGAAAAACCGAGGTTTAAATCCTGACTCGGTCAGATAATTACTAGCCACTTGTTCTTAGAGGCAAGTTACTTAACCTGCTGCCTGTTACCTTCAGTTTCCTCATATGTAAAACAGAGGTGATAACATTAGTATCTATACCACAGGAGTTTTGTGAGGAAAAAACTTACACACAGAAAGCCTTAGTACCCTGTCTGGCATGCCGCAGCCTCAATAATAATAACACTCACTCCCCCACCCCTACTTAAGTACCTATATACTTCATCGTTTCAAAAGATAATAATATTCTAGTGCACGATGAGGTAAATCACCATGAATTCTAAAACTACCTATTTTTTGGATGAACCAGAATCTTGTCACATGTAGAATTCTTTGAAAAAAACTAGATGATCAATGGCATCTTGGAATTCTTCTTAAGTAGGTTTCAAATACATATAGTCATAAAATAGTAATTAGCTAGCTTAAGGCGTAAAAACATGTAGGACCACATAAGGGTCACACTCTCCCTTAAAAGGAAGGGTCAGCCAACTTGCATTTTACCTGGCATATCTGCTTGATCAATCTGAGCCATTGTTATCAAATGTCTGTTAATCAGCTCCTAAGAAAAGAAAGTAAGTACATTTACATCTAAACACAGCTTCTGAAATCTGGACTTTCTATTGCAACTGAACAGCCTGAGTACTAATATTTTTGGCATGTGTACTTTTTAATGTTGATATCAGGAAATAACATTTCCAATAATGAGAAATGTCTAAATTCCAGTCCTGGATAGACCTGCCCAGAGCTAAGGTTGGTTTCAAGTAGCAGTGCTATAACCCAGAGCATACGGCTAGCTCTGTGGCCAAGCTCGTCGATAATTCACTCTACAAACATTATACCGGTGCAACTTACTTCTGTGAAATAAAAACATTTCTGAGAATCTAACAGTAAAATAAAATTCTACATATCAAATAATACGTGTTTAACACTGACAAAAAAAACTAATTTTATAAAAGCTACTTTACAGAAAATATTGAGCTGCCTTAAAATGAAGTTCATTTCTAGGCCAAACTACTTATTAGACAACTACTACAAATATTAGCAAAAAGTTGTCTAGTGGTTAGAAACCATTTAAATTATGTATTTATATACTTCAGAGACCTTCCAGTGCACGGGAGGTGCCGTGCAAAAAGGTGGCCCATTTAAATAGCTACTCCATGTTCTACATCCGAACACAGTTACTTGCAATTTTCTTTAAAAATGGGTTTCCTTAAATAAATATATCCATTAGTCTCATAAACTCTAAATTCTACCTTCTTTAGTACAGCATATTTAATTAAATAATACAATTTGAAAGGAGTTCTGTTCTTTCTCCAGTTCTTTGCTAAAGCACAACAGACATTAAGTATTTCCACTCCGAACTCCGAAAGCATACCTGTCGGAGTTCATCAGCCATGAAGAAGGAAGGTGCATTTGCTTTTGGTTGCATATAAGCAACATGAGGTGCAGTTGGAGGATAAATATGGTAGTTTGGAAAAACCTGAAAGATAGGAAGGGGGAAAATATAATGATCAATTTTTCGCAATTGATAAGCTTTCTCATTATTTCGATAAAGTTTTAATCTTAAAATGACAGTGATAAATTGACACTTTTAATCTTTAAATAATAGTGAATTAAACACCTGAGAATAGCTGTTATTAGTACACCTTCTGAATGATTTCATTTTTAAAATAATCTTTACTGGAAGAACCAATTTTTAAAAATCTAATGAGAAAGGAAACATTTCTTCAGATACAGTAAAATTTTAGCTCCAGTGAGGGGCAAGAGGAGCTCTTTGTAGGTATTTTTAAGGCACAGCTGGGAGAGAGGAAGGAAGTAGGTATTAAGGTGCTGGGGCACAGTCAGACCATGTAGTAACTCTGCCGTGGACGCCCAAAGAACTGTCCTCTTTAAGGATTTCTAGGGACCAAACTAAACAAAGTGTTATCTAGATACTTAACACTTCAAACTAGAACAGAAAAGAGGACCAACATACTCTGGGTCAGCAGTGGAGGTGAACAGAAGGGTATGACAATATACCTTCCAATCAAGCTACAACAAAGTTACTAAATTCTGCTTCCAGCTTCTTGTCTTTGCCTCTTCCAATTGGAATCTTCTCACCACCCTGCTTTTTTCCCTTTTTCCTCTGCCTCTCCTTCCCTTCAACTGGTCCATGATACAAAATCAAGTACGTCCTAAAATATCTTTTGTTTTATTCTTTCATTTTTAAAGCCAGAACAAACATTTTTTTTTCTCTTTTAAAAATGAATTCAGTTGATTTCTGTTGCCCTCATGTGACTATTCTGCTCTGGACCTCAACCAGGAAGTGATTTTGCAATACTTGTAAGGTTTCCTTTAACCTATACCTGAAGGGAGAATAGTGCCTCCTTTTTCTTGCCTTGGTTTCCTTATATCAGGTAGTACAGTTGGGCTTGACTACCTCAGGTTTACCAGGAGCATATTGTTAAGAGTGGTTTGAAGGGTAAAAACATTACAAAAATGTGCCACATATAATTTCCACAAAAACAGCTGAGACAGTTTTGTGACAAAAGAACCTCTTCATAGATTAAACTAACTTTTTTCTACAAATATGATAAAATAAAGAACGTAAATAATTATAAAATATAATAACCCCTCCCCCCAAAAGTAAAACATTGATGGAATTCTTACTTGAAAGAACCAAGGAAAGTCTCTACTCTACCTCAATTATTTGACCTTCAGTTCGGCAAGCTGTTCTGTGATAACTTTTGAAAGATCTCTGACCAAAAACAAAACAAAACAAAAAACTATTAGCTATTTTATTATTTTTTTAGAAAGCATTTCACATGATTTACAAGTACTTCTATAAATGTTTTCACATTTATTTCTCATACGATGGTCGTGTGCTTAACCCCATTTACGATCGGGGGACCAGTCTCAGAGGTACTAAGATTCAAGAGTCACAAAACAATGGCAGAACTGGGACTCTTAAAAAGGAAAAATAAAAATCTGCTGTCTTTCCACTCAAACTGCCTTTTAGTAAAATATTAAATGTAATCAAAATAAATCATTAATTTAACTTATGGGGTCAAAATCTGCTTACCAAAATCCAAACATACTTTTCATCTACGCCTGCCAGTTATGATTTTGTCAAATATCTACAGTTTAGACCAGCATTCATATTTTAATGGAATTTGGCTTTCTTACTCATGAGATCTTCATCTACTACTTATTTTTCTACAGTTAAATAATTTTTGAACATGGACAAAATTATGAAACTAGAAATGTACAATTTATGGAACATGACGCTTCCCTCTCGCCCCCCCCACCACCCGCCGCATAGTCCTTTGGTAGCTGTTTCCTCACCCATAATCAGGGCTCCCTAAACCTCCTCCCTCCTTACCAGTGACCCATAGGAGGCTGGAGGCCTCCTATCACTGTGTCCTCCACTATCCAGAGTTCTAGCTATTAAATCACTGCCTTGCCTGAACAAGCATTTATCATCGGTTTGCTTTCAGCAACTACTGATAAGAATCCATCTACTTCTCTAACTACTTTCTCTAACTTCAGAGGTGAAACTACCTGTACCTATAAACAAAAGTCAGCAAACATCAATTCCAGCTAGCACAAGTACCAGGTAACCCCATAAGCAAAACATGCCATAAAGAACTAAACTAGAGCTTAAATATAACTTCTGACTACAAGCAGATTTGTCCAAAACTAGAGATATTATTAATGCAGAAACAGATTGCTGTGACGAGGTAAAGAAGAGATTAGAATTATCATCTAAGTCAGAAATTAATTACTTTTTCACATCACAGTAAAAAGATACAGGACTGGGTAAACCCCCTTGCTAGTCTCATTAATAAGAAGGAGCTGTTATGAGAGGCCCCTCTTTTCTCCTTTAAATGCAGACGTACCATCCCAGTCAAAGGGGCTGGAGTTGCGTCTGTATAGAAGTAAGTCGTCCCACCGACAGTCTCCTTTTGGATCACCTGACCAGAAGAAGGAGTCTGAGAAACAGGATTAGTGACAGGTGTGGAGGCAGTAGAAGGCGCCATGTAACTTGCTGGATTTGGAGTGTGGCTTCTTCTTCTGGGAGCAGGAGAAGTATGCGGAGTGATCTTGGGGGAGTGAAGAGGAGAAGACCCAGCAGACAATGACATTCCTGAAGAAGATGCAAAAACGTTTCTTAGAAAGCAAAAATTGGTTTCAGAGAAAAAAATCTGGAAAATAAAATGCAAACGTTCATTTGGAAGAAACATCTTTAGCAAACTTCTTTAAGTTCAAAAATAAAAGACAATTTTATCTTGTTTTAGAGAAAGCTCTGATTAAAAGCAAATGTAAAGAACTTCTTTTTTTCAAATATCGTCATTCCCAAATAAATTAGGATATTTACTGTAAGAATACGTCTCCTCCATATCAAGGTTTACATGAGAAACTTCAATAATAAGAATTACTGATAATTTAATAAATTAATTTAATCAAAAAGTGAGAAATAACTGGGACTACAAAATTATGCCTTTTATGAAAGCCTTTCTTTAATAAAAGGCATAATTCCTTTTTTGTAAAGAATCATTTAAAACTATGGCTATTGGGCTTCCCTGGTGGCGCAGTGGTTGCGCGTCCGCCTGCCGATGCAGGGGAACCAGGTTCGCGCCCCGGTCCGGGGGGATCCCACGTGCCGCGGACCGGCTGGGCCCGTGAGCCGTGGCCGCTGAGCCTGCGCGTCCGGAGCCTGTGCTCCGCAATGGGAGAGGCCACGGCAGAGGGAGGCCCGCATACCACAAAAAAATAAAAAATAAAAAAATAAAATAAAATAAAAAAAACTATGGCTATTAACAATACGAATATCACATATCCCTAAAATATTTTAGTATCAAAAAATCAAATTATTTAATGAGATTTATTAGATTTCTTTTGGCCAAATACTACTAACAGCATGGTTTGAAAAAGCAAAAAAAAAACTAAGTGCAGTCTTAGTTGAAATACATGGCAGCTTAAATACCATATTTTTTTTAAATCAAGAAGTATACTGTTTTGATGCCTTTTGTCTTTAAATAGGCATACGCTATATAGTAGACAACTGAAAACTTCTGCAGATGCATACTCTGTTCTAGTGCGAGTTTTACCTAAACACAACTAGCAAGAAACCACTGTATGCAGAGCACCCTCTGTCATGAATCTGTGGTGAAGAAGGGAAAGGACAATTGTCTTCACCCTTCAGGAGATTCCAAGCTATCTGAGAAAACAAGACCAGGTCACACGTAAAAGACATAAAATGGCGTACAAAAACACTCAAATATAAACGAATATACTGTAAACTACATGCCTAAATACAGATGGAATGCAAATTAAGTAAAACCAGGTACAGTTAATCAAAGGCTTAATGAAGGTGATCAGTTCTGAGCAGAGACTGAAGATGGTTTCTCGAGCTACAGTTAGTTACACTTCGTGAAAGAATTAGCTTATCCAGGAACTATTTTCTGGCTATTTGGGGAACAACTAAAAAACTTCACCTGAAGTAATATGCCATCTCACAGTTCAAGAAAAAAGTTACCAAAATGCTTCTGGTCACAGAAATATGATTAACAGGGATACGAATTTCAATTGCTAAGAATTCATAAAACACGAACACTGTTTTTTGAAAAGATGTAGGTGAATAAAAATAAGGTTGAGAACTGAGATAATACTTATTTTTACTCTGGATAGCCCTCTGTATTTTCTAAAGAGCCCTGACATAATTATTTTGTCTGATTTTCTGAGCAACTGAGGTAGGTCAGGTAACAAGCACCACAGTACAGATCAGAAATTTACACATAGGGGGTTTGTTATCTGACCAAGGACATATGTGCACAGCCAACAGCAAAGCCAGGCTTCAAACCCAAGTCTCCAAACTTCCAGTTTAATACTCTTCCTGCTATAACACAGTGTCTACACAGTGTCTACTGCACTGACATTAAAATAGGCCAGGAATTTCGCAAGTATGTCTTAAATACATCTAAGAGAAACTTTAAAAGTCTAAAACCCTTTAGAAAAATACTTATAAGGAAGCCAAGCTATTATATTAACATATAAGCCTAATTTTTTAAAAACTTTTCCAGAGTTCTGTGTTTTTTCTAACTCTGTATATTATACATTTAACTGTAGGTCAATCCGTACTGCAAAAATTGGGAGGATTATTCCACTATTTTCAAAAGATACATACTCCCCACTCATCTAATATGAAATGCATCTACACAGTTTTCCTAAAGCTAGTCTCTAAGCCCTTCCAATATAAAACTGGCCAAGTCACCAAAAATGAGTAAATTTGTTTACTACCTTTAAATTAAATAACAGCAGCAAATACAGCTACCAATTCTTAAGCACTTTCCATATGTCAGGCAGTAATAAAAGTGCTTCACATACACCAGACTATTTAATCCTCACAACAACCCTGTGAGGTAGGTATATCAACAGTCACCTCACAGAGGAAGAAACTAACTTAAAAATAATTTTTAAAAATTTATTGTAAGGGCAAATACAGGTTACTGAACAAAAGAATCAAGATTGAAATTCAGGTCTATTTGATTCCAAAGCCTGTGCTCTTAGCCAATATTCGATACAGCTGCCCAACCCCTAAGCCATACACTAGGGAAGAGAAAGGGGGTCCATTACACTTAGGAGCGTTAGTGTGACAACTTAAACGATGTGTGGGAGCGGGGTGGGGGAAGTGGGGTGCAGCAGGAGAGGAGAGGAAGAGTCTGACACCAGAGCAGGCGTACAAGTGAAACAAAAGGTAGAATCTCTCAAGGCTAAATACGTGGAAAAAGACGACCAAAAACAATCTAGTAGAATTTACAGGTTGTAAGTTACAAGTTTTCTCTTCAGAATTTTAAATTTTGTGGCTATTCTAGTACAAAGTTTCAGCACTGAAATTTGAGTTAATATATCTGAGCTGAGGCTGGCTAGAATGATCTAAACTCATACAAAATAAAACATGTAAAACAGTAATAAGGATCACCACCCATAAGGGTAACAGAATATTTAAATTGTATGGGAAGCTAGAAAGGAAACTGACCTCTAAATTACTGAAACATCCAGCCACAAAAGGCAGAGCTTTGTGCCACCAAAATATTTTGCAAACATGTTAAAGAACTGAGTAAAATACACACATATCTGCTTGGAGAGAGTTATTCTGTACTTGGTATTGTGAAGACGATAACCACAACACACTTAATATTAACTGCCTGCATATAACACTAAATTATAGACAGTACAAAGGAGCAGAACCTTACTACAGAAATCAGTAATTAAAAATAAAGGTGAAGTAAAATGAACAGATTCAATTTCATCTCTCTCACATGTAAATATTCCTTTATAAGTTCCATCTTCCCCTATATGGGGGGGGGGGTGGAGGCAGGGTGCTACTTGTGGTTATTACAACAGTTTGCGATTAATTAGTACTCGATCACTGGAACACTTAAGCAAACATAGCAACACACTGAGGACACCATGAGAGACAAACTAGAAGAATGAAAATCTGTATTTAAAATAAAATCTGAATTAAAAATATTTCATTTGTGTATTTATTTTTTGCATTACTTTTGTAATTAACTCTTAAAATGACATTTTGGTGAGATCATATACAATAATTACACTATAATTTCTTATTAAGTGAATATGCAAACTGAGACATTTAAGTCATGTACAAGTTAATTGCTTTAGAACATTCGAAAAAATCCTTCTTAAAAGTACCCAATTCAAAGTGAGGAACAATACAGAAATGCCCACTGGACGAATTAACCAGAGCAATGAACAAAATAAAGAAATGATTTTTAAAAATTTAAGGTTAACTTATGAAGGTAAAAGTATCAGTGTTTCTGGATGACATAATTCTACACCTGAAAAACCCAAGGAAACAAACAAACAAAAAAGACTCTTGTAAATAATGACAGAATGCATAAAGTAAACGGCTCCAATATTATGATATACCAAATGAACATCGTTCCTAAATACAAACATCCGCTTAAGATAATCGTATTTCTGGGAAATCAGAGACTGAGCTAAATAAAACAAATACCCTCCTCCCTCAACCCCAACCAAAATTATGAACACATAGAACTGTGCGATAAAATACAATACCCACATTTTAAAACACAGCTGAAATCAAAAGAATAGCAACAAAAGCAAAAACTCCAAGAGCAAGAAATTAAGGCAAAATTTTGAACTAGAGATTATACTGTGGGAACTCTGGAAAACCACATCCCAGGCCAGATATAGCATCTACAAGTTGAGGCTTCCATGTTCACACAGGCATATGAAACATGGCCTTCAGCACATAAAATGTGGAGAATGAAATTCAAATCCCAGTGTAAAGCCAGGAGTCTGGAAAAGCTGTACCATCAGGCAATGGTGGAGGAGAAAACTTGTACCTGCCAGCCCACAGGCAATAGGTAGGCTTGTTTGTGGAACAGAGATGGAGGAAAGGAAGAGGGCTGGAGTGGGGGGTAGGTGTCAAGAGAAATGGAAGCCTAATGCCTGCCCCACGCACAGGTGCAGGATAGAAAAATCCCCAGGAGATTCTGTGGGATAGGGGTGCCAGCGGGTAATTACAAAACTTACACTGCACTGGCAATGGACACCTGGGTAAAGCAAACACCAACTATTTCGACAAACAAACATGATCTGCAACCCATAGCACACATGATCTCTCCCCAGAAAATAATCCCATGTGAAAAGAACTCCCCAAATGAAATCAAATGTGCACAATACATTGAGAATTAGCACCCTGAAAACAATGAATCCCAGATAACAGAACGCTATAAACGAGATTTTTTAAAAACCTACAACTAAAGTGATTAAGGACATGAAAGAAGTGACAAACATTTGTCCTTCTTAAATAGAACTATATTCTATAAGAGTAAAAATTATAACCATTAAAATTAAAGGGGAAAAAACTTAACAGGTGAGTTAAATAGCAAGGTAGACACAAAGACAAGAAAAGTAAACCAGAGAAGAATCTAGAAACAAAGCTTGGAAAATATAAAAGACTGGTTAGGATACACAAAAGGTAGAATGAGAAGGCAAATTTCCAGGATAAAGAAAATACTGGAGAAGCAATATTCAAAGAAAAGCTTTGGGATATTCAATAACTAGGAAATCCTCATTCAAGAAATCCTAAACAAGAGTTCTGAACAGAATAAGTAAAAACAAATCCCTTTCAATCAATCAGGTGAAACTGTTGCATGCCAAAGATAAAGAGAAAAACCTAAAACGCTACAAAAGCAAAAAAAGACAAAATATCTTTAAAAAAAAAAAAGGACAATTACATTAACAGGAGACTGATCAGCAACACTAGACAATGAAAAAATATGCTCAAAGTAAGGAAAATAAATGTCATCTTAAAGTTTATACACAATTTGCAAATGAGGGGAAAAATAAAGACATTTTTAAGGTCATTCACATCTCCTTGGTGAATGAACAATTAAATGATCAACTTCAATACAGAAGAAAACTCCTTCCCCAAAAAGCACAGAATAAAAGAATGTATAGGTAAATCTGAATAAGCACTGACAGTGAAACAATTAGGCTGAGATAGGTTCAAGTCAAAGTGTAATTAAAATTCTAGGTTACTGTAACATGAAAGAGGGCAGGAAGGACTTCAACAAGCTCATACTGAGTAAAGCATATATGGTAAAATTCTAGGGGTGACCATACATAAAACCAAAACATAGTACGTAACATCCAACCTCTACCCTACACTGTATACAAAAATTACCTCAAAAATCGAAATGCAGGAACTAACCTATAAAACTCTAAGAAAACCAGCATATACTTCATGATCTTCAGCTAAACAAGCGTTTCTTAAGTTGACACCTAAAGCACACATAACCAAGGGAAAAAGAAAAATAAATTAGACTTCACTAAAATTTTAAACTTTTTGTACTTCAGGGGAAACCATCAAGAAAGTGAAGAGCCAACCCACAGAATGGGAGAAAATATTTACAAATCATATATTCAATAAAAGTCTAGTATATAGAATATATAAAGAACTCTTATAACTCAACAACAAAAATAACCAAATTTTAAAATTGGCAAAGGATTTGTACAGACATTTTTCCAAAGAAGATAAACAAATGGCCAATAAGCACATAAAAAGAAGCTCAACATCATTAGTCATTAGGAACATGCAAATCAAAACCACAGTGACACCACATTATACCTACTATGAAGGCTAAAATCAAAAATAAGAACAATAACAAGTGTTAGTGAGGAAGTGGAGAAAACGAAATCCTTACACATTGCTGGTGGGAGTGTAAAATAATGCAATCACTTTGAAAACAGTTTGGCAGTTCCTCAAATTGTTAAACACCAGCAATTCTACTCCTAAGTATGTTACCCAAGATAACTGAAAACATCATCCTCACACAAAAACCAGTACATGAATGTTCAAAGCAGCATTATGCGTAACAGTCAGAAAGTGGAAACAACTCAAATGTCTATCAACTGATAAACGGGTGAACAAAATGTGATCTCGCCCGTACCATGGAATACTATTCACCCGTATGAAGGAAAAAAGTACTGATTCATGCTACAACATGGATGAAGCTTGAAAACACTGTTAAGTGAAAGAAGCCAGAGACAAAAAGGCCACACGTTGTATGATTCCATTTACATAAAATGGCCAGAAGAGGCAAATCCATATAGATATAAAGTAAATTACTGGTTTCCAAGGACTGAGGAGAGGGGAAAATGGGGAGTGACTAGCAGTAGGTAGGTATGAAGTTTCTTTTTAGGGTTATGAAAATGTTGTGGAATTAGACCATGATGATGGTTGCACAGCCTTGAGAGTATACTAAACACCACTGAATTGTACACTTTAGAAGAGTGAATTTTATGATATGTGAATTACATCTCAACAAAAATAGTTAATACCTAAATTACTGCTGCAGGTGAGGGGAGAAGGATGAAGAAAACTCCATTTATCCAATGGGCATATGGGGGTGGGGGGGGAGAGGGAGTGTGTTAGTGTGTGTGTGTGTGTGTGTGTGTGTGTGTGTGTGTGTGTGTGTGTGTGTGTGTGAGAGATGGAGAGGGGGGAGAGACAAACAGATTGCAAAAAACAAAATTCCACTTACATTAACTAGCAATAAAAACCTAAAATATCTAGGCACAAACTTACCTAGAATGTGCAGGACTTACATGAAGAAAAAGGTAAAACTACTGCCAGAAACAAAAGATAACTTGAACAAACGAAAATAAATACCTGTACCTATTTGTTGTAAAAATGTCAATTTTACCCCTAACTAATCTAAAAGTGTAATGCTAGCTCAATAAGAAAGCCAACAGAATTTTTTTAAATTAGCCAAACCAATTATATTCATTGGAAAAATAAGCAGTAAGATAGCCAGGAAAATTACTAAAGTAAAGCAAGTACAGAGGAAGAACAAAAAAAAAAGAAAGAAGACTGAAAAAATAAAAGGAAGAAAAAAGTACTGTATAAGGTCACTGGATACTAAAAAAGTGATGAAAGCTATAATAACAAAAATATTGGATAAAGGCTCCCATTAACAATGGGTCAACACAACAGAATAAGCATGAAACTTGACCCCAAATATATATATGAAAAAATAAGCATAAGATAAAACTTCAGGGGAGGAGATGGACAGTAGTCAGATATGCCAACTTACTAGCCATCCCTAAATGACGGATTGAGTAAAGATAAAAGCAAACAGATGGTTATTTAGATAAAATAAATAAAAGTGACTCACCCTTCCATTCATTACACATATAAAAAAGACAAATATTCAGATTTAATATTTAAGAGTTTAAAACGAAAAGTATCTCAAAGAACACTGTTTTAAATATGTTATGAAGACATACAAAACACAAAGGTCAAAACAGAAAATGATGATCAATTTAACTTCTTCAAAAAATAAATATTTCTACACAGCAAAAAAAGATATTTGCAACACTCAGTAAAAGGCTAATCATCTTATTATATAGTTCTTAAAATCATTAAGAAAACAGAAAGCAAGCAATAGAAAATGGAAAAATTATACAAGTAGTCAGTTTGCAGAAAAGAAAATTAAATGCCTCAAACATATAAAAAGATGCCAATATTCACTGATAATTAAAAGAGATGCAAAGTAAAGCCAGCGTATCATTGGCTCAGATTGGCATAGATTAAAAAGTTTATTTAGACAATTATTAAAAGGGTGGATGGCATATAAATACTGTCATACATTTTTAGTGTCGATTGTTACAATCTCTTTTGGAAGAAAATTTGGCAATACCTATCAACTAAAACCTTTTAATTGGCATGATATGACAAACAATTCAAACCAAAAATGTCATAAAATGAAAAATAAAAGCTATAAACTCCATTAAAGTGTATATTTTTGTCTTGCTCATCGTTGTGGCCCTCAGAAGTCACTGAATACATGCCTCATGAACAAATGCTAAGGTTGCTTTTAAATCCCTTCTAGGAAAAACAAATGTAATATTTTCTTCTCTCAAAGAATTTTTAAAAAGGTGTCCTCTCAGATACAAATGTATCTAAGATGCCAGAGCAAAGGTCCTCCTAAATATGAAAACATTAGGTACAAGACAAAAATGTCAACTATGACTTCTTCCGTACAATCCCATATACTAAAGGCCCTGGCCAATGCAAGAAAACAACAGAAAAAAGATTACAAAGGAAGAGATTATCATCATTATTTGCAGGTAAGTGTTCAAATTTTATATACACACACACTCATATACATATGTATATAGACATATACAAGAATCTACAAATTATTAGAAACAGACTGTCTCAAAGTAACCAACACACAAATGTCAATCACATATTTTCACACTAAGAATAATGAACTAGAAAATTTTTATTTATTTATTTATTTATTTATTTTTATTTTTATTTTTTTTTTTTTTGCGGTACGCGGGCCTCCCTCTGCTGCGGCCTCTCCCGTCGCGGAGCACAGGCTCCGGACGCGCCGGCGCAGCGGCCACGGCTCACGGGCCCAGCCGCTCCGCGGCACGTGGGATCCTCCCGGACCGGGGCGCGAACCCGGTTCCCCTGCATCGGCAGGCGGACGCGCAACCACTGCGCCACCAGGGAAGCCCGAAAATTTTTATTTTTGAGACGCCAAATTACAATACCAACAATTACCACAAATGTGTCTCAGAATATCTTACAAAATATATGTAATACTTGAACACAGAAAAGTATAAAACTTTGTGGAAAGGCATTAAAGAAGACCTGGAAAAAAGAACTGGAGAGAGAGCCCACGTTCATGGACAGAAAGACAATAATGAAATCGTGACGATCGTCTTTGATTCCTCGAAAGAGTCAATACAACTTCCCTGAAGGCACCAGGCTGCTGCACGGATCCACAAGGCTTCAAGAGCGTCCCCTCCTCTGCTGCACTAATCAGCAACCCTCCTTGTCAACACCGGGCTCTCTAAACCCCACCCTCACAGTAAATGCCAATTCAACTTTCTGAAAAGTCGTCTCACTCTATAAAAATTCTCCTGATACTCACGTTTAAAAATTACTCCCATCATTTTGTCCTTTATCTTTTGCTGCAAGTAGCACACAATGCAAACTGTCTCTTTGCAGGGAAGAACTGTGCCTTAATCCCCTCTGTATTCCCAACTACACACGTGATGTCACGGTGTCAGCACACAATACAGTTATCGAAAAGAAAAAAGAAAGGTGAAAGTTTCCTCTTCTTGGTACAGCAATAGCTACGATCAGGAAATGAAGAGTGCCAACACCAGAATTAACTGAGTATAACAAGTTGGGAGGAGAAAAGCAAGTGTTCATGCTATCAAGTGGCACAGATGCCAGTTGTCACTATTTAAAAGCAAATGTGAAACAAGCAAATGTGAGAGAAAGAGAAGAATTTGAGGTGAAGGACATTCTTGTAACACAGCAGTCTGATTAGTCTAGTACTACTCTTTCCAGATCTATGTAGCCTGGGTAAACCTAGATTACACTAATGTTGTTAACTAAAATTGTTAATGCTGTTGTAACTAAAGTCGTTAACTTTAACAAAGTTCCAATAACCACATTAAATCCTCAGTAATAAACTGTCATGTATGGCTGCACTGAAGAGAATGGTTTAGATCAGAAATCACCAAAATATATCTCATACTGAACAGATGAATGAATTAAAGACAAACAGAGGAAGCGTTATCTTCTTAACAATAGGGCCAATATTTGGGGCCTCATCCAAGAGAAAATCATAGTAAGGAATTTATATGATCATATCCAGGAATACAAAAAATGAAGTTACTACTAAAGATATATTTCTTACTTTATTGATTTTTTAAAAACCAAATTCCCTAATCACACCCCCTCCCAAATAAAACAATGCACAGTTTATAGCCCAATAAGTTTACACTCCTAAATTCTAACAGGATCTTAAACATGTAATGAATTAATAAATCTTCTTCCTTGATACCGCTTAGGATAACTCAAAGGCTGGGTATAAAAGGTCACGACTCCAAAACTGAGATCAGAGCGCTTCCCCCTCCCTGCACCACTCACTCTTTCAGTGAGTCAGAGACGAGCTTTGTTTCTTGGTCCATTTCTATCCACTAGCCGCTCTTTGCAGAAGGAGAAAGAGAGTTTAAAGAAAGTGTTTAATTGTAATCATTGACAATTAAGTCTGTATGTCATGGAGTTCTCTGCAATTTGATGCAGCCTGTCAGACAAGTCCCCGGGATACTCCAGACAGCTATCCTACATGCAGGACAGACTTCTACTGCGTGGAACTTTCTGAAATAAAATGTTAAAAGTTACAGAACAACATCAGAAATGCATTAAATGCTCCGTATGATGTTGATGACTACTGCGTAAGTAAAACTGCTTTAAAATATAATCCCTACAGTTTCTCAGTAAATTTAGTAACAAAGATCCTTGACTGGGATCCTTGACTGGTGGTGGGGGGTCCCCCAAGACCACTTCCATGTTCAGAAAGTCAGTGGAACTCAGCACAGAGTTGCACTCGGGACCAAGATCTACCACAGCAATGTAGTAAACGTATTATATCGCAATATTAGATCGCAAGGAGCAAAGACACAGGTGGAGACTCGAGGGATTCACGTGTGGGCTTCCTTATGCTCGCTTCCTCACGAGGGGTCACACGGCCCGCTCTTCGTCCAGGAGCACAAAGGCAACACATCTGCTCAGAGGAGCACCCAGGGGTTTTACAGGTGACTGGTCACCGCCTAGCACACACCGGAATCCCACACTCCCGGAAGGAAAGCATGTGAGCAGCACAAACCACCCTGTTTGCACAGAGTCTAGGAATAGTAAACCACCCTAATCGGTTAGGGAAAAACCGGAGCCCTCCCCAACTCCAGGTCCCAGACACCGGCCCAGGGCCAACCTTGCAAGCAGGCTCTGTTAAGGACACTATGTTAACTCACTTCCGCGCATATACCTTAAGTTGTCTACTACAGCACAGCCACCACTTTTCCATAATTCTGCTCTATAGTGTAGTGAATACTGTTACAGACAAATATAAGGGCAAATGTTTTGTTTCTTATATCTAAACATACCTCAGGGAAGAGGGAGGAGGGGAAAAAGTAAGCTTTAAGTTAGGGCAATGGATTTATGTTGATTCCACTACATTTTGTCCATACACATTGAGAAAAATTATATAATTAGAGAGGTACACTCCATGGCTAGGAAATACAGCAAAGAAAAATTAAATATAGCTCATGTAAAAAGGAGCTGAACCTATGTGTTTCATCAGCTCCTTTCATTAGTATCTAAACTATCTAAACATACACCGTAAAAATAAATATATATGTTATAGCTTAACTAGGATTTCAACTACTGATGTTAATAGAAAAGATCTTATAATATCATTAGTTGGCATATTTTAATTTCTAGTATATTAAATTATAGAAGCCATTCAAAATGTTTACTTATGTAAAACTTAGAGGGGAATTCCCCGGTGGTCCAGTGGTTAGGACTCTGCGCTTTCACTGCAGAGGGCCCCGGTTCGATGGTTCGATCTCTGGTTGGGAAACTAAGATCCCACAACATGGCCAAAAAAAAAACAAAACAAAACATGTGTTGGGACTTCCCTAGTGGCTCAGTGGATAAGACTCCGTGCTCCCAATGCAAGGGACCTAGGTTCAAACCCTGGTCAGGGAACCAGATCCCACATGCATGCCACAACTAAGAGTTCACATGCCACAGCTAAGGAGCCTGCATGCTGCAACTAAGGAGCTGGCAAGCCACAACTAAAGGAGCCCTGGAGCCACAACTAAGACCTGGTGCAACTAAATAAATAAATTAAATAAATAAAAATAAAAATTGGAAGTATATGAAACAAACTTTATTCTTCATAAATAACGAACTTCTAGAGTAATCCTAAAGAGGATCATCTGGCTATGGCTTGATGTATACATCACAAAAACAGCTGCTTTCAATTTCAATAGCTTAAAAACTATGCACAGCTTTTGTCCCAGAAATTCTAGCTCTGGAAAGTACCCTAAAGAAATAGTCCTAAATCCTGAAAGACATTTATAGTTAAAATAAATGTGTATAGGGACTTCCCTGGTGGCACAGTGGTTAAGAATCTGCCTGCCACTGCAGGGGACACGGTTCGAGCCCTGGTCCGGGAAGATTCCACATGCCGCAGAGCAACTAAGCCCGTGCGCCACGACTACTGAGCCCACATGCCACAACTACTGAAGCCTGCATGCCTAGAGCCCGTATTCTGCAACAAGATAAGCCATCACAATGAGAAGCCCGTGAACTGCAACAAAGAGGAGCCCCTGCTCACTGCAACTAGAGAAAACCCACACGCAGTAATGAAGACCCAATGCAACCAAAATAAATAAATAAATAAATTTATAAAATAAAATAAATGTATATATACACAGAGCATATACATATGTGCTGCTTTTTAAATGGTAAACACTATAATTCAACATTTTAATAGACAAAATAAGTTTTTAAAAACTGAATGCAATTTGAAGGATAGAGAAAACACTATCAATCTGAAGTCTATTAAGGTGGTAAGAATGGTTTTAGGAGAAAATAGCTCATTATAAGTGATGTTCTATGATGTACACTAAATTCTTCCCATGACACAATTATTTAATTCAGTTAAGAAATAAAGAAAAGCTGTTTGAATACTTAATAACTTTACCTTTAAAAAATTTCTTTTAAGTTTACGTTCTGAATAACCTGGAACATATGTTTGTTTGCACAAATATCATCTTCACTGCCTTGTAATAAAATACATCAAGTTAAAAAGCCTAAATTTAGAAATCCTTAGTCAATATTTTTGCTTAATGAAAATCACCCCATTGAGTCACACTTAAATTCATACAATTACCTACTTAAATTTAAAGATAAGTAAGAATCTACTTCATAAACTGCCAATAGTTTGAAGAGAATGTTCTACAATTTCCAATTTTTAAGCCAGAAGTAGACTAAGCTTCTCCCCTTTCTACAAATTAGACAAGTGGGGCCCGACACAGCTCAGGAACATAAACTCAGTGAAGGTAGAAATGAAGCTAGAATCTAGGTCCTTGAGTGCTATTACAAGCCAGTGGAGCACTCCATGCTGTTGAATTTAACCCAAATTTAAATCCCTAAAGGCCATATAAAAATAATGCACCTAGAAGAAAAAGTTTTAAGAAGAAAATGTGATTAAAGGCATAAGAATTGTCAAATTTCAGAACATATAAAATATTAAAGGAGGGGAGGATGGTACAACCAGTTCACAACATTTCTCTGTTCAAGTTTCTGGATTTCTACAATAAGCCTCAAAACTATACTGTCAATCCTAAAAGTTTAGGTACTGTGAAAAGAAACAAGTCATAGGAAGCTACGTATATCTGCTACAGACAAGGGTGATTCAGAAAATCCTTGAATTTAAAGACAATTAGAATTAGAATTTAGACTTGAATTAGTGTTTCTGAAGATTCCTAGCAACATGAAAGTCTGGGGTTATTTTATTAAAGTTTTTTTTTTTTTAAGTTTATATGTCTAATGGTATTAATTCCGCCCACCCGCCCCCCCCCCGCCCCCCCGCAAAGGCTATTATTACACTAATGGGATGTAGTTTATAATAGATGGCATCTAAGAATCCAGGGACTAAATGGCAATAATCCGTCAAGATGTTGCCATTAAGTAAAAAAAAGTAAATATTTTACTAAATTTTATTTTGGGGACATTTTACCATCACTTTTAAGTCACAAGCACAGGTAAGAAAACTTTAAAAAGTGGACATAAATAAAGATTTAACTGAGACAACCATCATATAGCCATGCTCATATTTTAAATGTGGATCTAATCCTCAAATAGACTGTACAAAATAAAACAAACCACTATCCAAAAAGCAACAGGATTAGGAAGTAAAAGCTAAGATAATATTAGTCTTTACAGCCTTTACTTCTTTCCCCATAATAATTCCATCATTCAATCAAATTCAGCTTTGTAGATAATTATCAAAACTGGCTAAAACTGTTATTAATCAAGTACCAGGCTTAAGGTAATAATAATCATGCAACTAATGAACCTAAAGCTGAAATGTATAAAATCTCATTTGTCTAAGCCCAATTTTCCAAATTCTGACATGATGAACGATCACTTCCACTTCTCGCCTAAACAATAATCAACTCAAATACTGACTAGGTAAAATTCCCATTATTCCTATATATTTAAAATCATACTAACTTTCAAATGATTAAAATAAAATTAATACATTTATAACCCTTTAACTCTTAAACCACAAAATTATTTCTTACCACACAGATGTATATACCTTTGGCCAAAGTATTTCCTGTATCATGCCACACCTTGTTTTTAAAAGCCTCCAAAAAGACAATCCACAGTATTCCTGCATAATTTATAATGGCCTAGAATATTAGGATAAGAAAAGTTTCCTTTCTATAGCTTAAATCCCTCATGTTTCATATAAAAAAATCCATTTAATTAAACATTAAAATTATCCTCATTTCCTTGAAAACTAAAAAAATAATGTAACCTCTTAAGGTAAAAATTGTTAATTATCAAAATCACAATACTAGCCATAAGCCACGATAAAAATTATTCACTAATCTAGTAAAATATACACTAATCAAGTTAAGTTCAATTTAATCCTAAAAGTTTGCAAGCCACAAATGCAAACTACCTTTGCAAAGATGAAACAAACCCAAATGCCAAAAGGTTTACTGGAGAGAAATGTTTATAACCCCATGTGGAAAAAGGATAACTTGGATTCATAAGTAGACTCTTTAATCCTATGCTGACCTCTCAGGAGCATAGTAAAATTTCTACACTTTAAAGAATTGTTTCATTAAGTGTGGTGATAAAATGAAAACAAAGTCAGTAAGAATATTGATGTCAATTGCCAGAACTGATTCTTTCACAAACCCTGTTTTCACAACAGCAACCCCTTATGATTAGGGGAATTAAAAGTTGCTGAACTCAACAATCCCTTCAGTTAAACAAACAGACCCCTCAGAGCTGTCCAACGCTGCCCAAACTATCCATCCTTTAGTCGAATCAGTCAGTTTCATGAATTGTAGGATTTATCTTCAAGTCCAGTGCTGACTCAGAGGGTAGCTTGTTCCCTAGAGAAAACAACCAACAAAAATCAGAACAGCTACTGCTCATAAGCTCTTTCAACACCCAAGTGGAAAGGACAACTTAATGGGTCCAAAAAAATAGTTCAACTTCCTTTCAGCTACAGGAGTAGCCAATAAACTGAAAGCATCTATATGCCATAGGCAGTTCTTGGTTAAAGCTTTCACTCAGTTACAGTAAGAAATGTTAAAACTAAAAAGCTTACAAGAGAAGCTATCACACACACCATAGGGTTTCTCACCCAAGAAGAAATTTGCAAGGACTATAAACGGAAAGTATTTCAAGGGCCAAAGCTGTTATTTTGTTTTGTTTAATCTTTGAAAAGCTGCCTTTCCTGTGCATGCGTGCCTGCGTGTGTGTGTATGGAGTGGGGGGAATTAAATATTTCCACCCAGAAGTAGTCTACATGTCTAGGGCACTAGCTTTGCTTATGGCCATACATAAAAAACTAGTGAAATGTTACTTAATTCCCTAAACGCAAGGTCCTTATATTCACTAGTCAGAGAGAATATTCTGAATTAAAAGATAAAAAGAGTAACACGTTCTGTTTCAAGACATGCAATAGTGAACTGCCTTCCCTATTATTTCTAAAAACCGAAAAATCAACATGTACAGCCTTAGAGCCTCAAAATATACCACAACAAAACGGGGGGGGGTGCTTTGCATTTCATGAGTTAGGGGTTCTGTCTACAAAAATATGTTGTTATGAAAAAAAGAGGGAAAAACCTCCATAAGAAAGGCAACCAAAGAACTCAAGCTACCTTCAGAAACATTATTTTGTCCTTTCCGGCGCATGAGGCTAACAGCTTTTCACAGAACAAACCCTCCTCAAGACCACCTCCAGAGGGAGGCACGAGGGTGGTCAGCACAACCTTCCTTTCTAAAACATTTTTTCCTTATTTATTCGTGTGGGGAAAATTCTAATCAAAAACTTTCCCTCGTCACTTCCAAGCTATAATATGGAAAATTCTTGATTCTCCACCAAGAACCTCAGTGCCTCAGAGCTCAGATTTATGGAGGACAAAACTAGTAGTGACTACACACTGTCTTGAAAACTACTCTTTTGAATATAAGCATCTGACAGGTTGTGGGGTTTTTTGGTTTAGTTTTAAAGCCTTACTCATTCCTCATTTTCCCAGCCTCTCTCAGAGAAAGGAGAGTTAAGTCCCACTGTATGTAATGAATGGTGCCTGTCATAAACTATCTGGGGAGAATTCACCAAATGGCCACTCCAATCATTCCCTGTAGTCTGTGGTTCAGGTGAGAAACACAGCAACCCTCCCAGCTTCCTTCACCTGAGTACCAGTGCATTGCTTCCCATCAAGAAACAGGGCCCTGTGCCGGTGGTTTTCAATCTGCATTAAGCAGAACCCTAAGCTTCCAGAAATGCTTCAGGGTTCTGTAAATTCTTGGTTTGAATTTCATCTTTTTTTTTAACTTTTAGTAAATCAACAATAAAATCACAAATGCAGGTCCAAATTAGCATGCATTCTTTTTTAACATACTAGAGATCATCACCACCATACTTAGCTTGTGTTGGGTTAGGGTATTCTCATGGAGGCTCAGAATAAAGCCTCTCTCCCATCACCCCTCTGTATATACGTGGATCTTTCATTAGGAAGGCAGTGACTGCAATAATCTTTATTTAAATGCACATGCACTCAGAGAAAATTGAACAAATGGGTGCACATCTTATTCATGTGAATCATTATTTTTATGTTACTATATGACAGAAAATACAGAAAAGGAGACAGGAATATAAGACTAATTACTGTCCTTCACCCACCGATTTCAAATTACTGGGTTCGACATAATACCACATAGACTTGTTATTCTCACTGAATAACTTCATGAGTAAGTTTAATAAACCTGACCTGTAAATGCCAGTTTTATCTGCTTTATATAATTTTAGATTTGGGGACTGCATACAGACTTCACAAGAGTTCTGCTGCTTTAAAAAAAAAAATGTTTGAAAACCACTGTTCTCTAGACTCTAATTAAGCTTTGGTATTCCTGGCTCATAGGTCCTCTAGGGGCAGAAATGGTAATTAAGTCTTAAGTTTCTGATGCTTGCTGAGCTGCAGGTGCCCGATATCGACGTGCTCCCAGCCAGCTGTCCAGTCCTGTCTCCTCTCCCCCAATCCTGACAACCCTCAAGAAACAATGTGCCATGGACTTAAATACACTACTAAACGTAAAATAGATAGCTAGTGGGAAGCAGCCGCATAGCACAGGGAGATCAGCTCGGTGCTTTGTGGCCACCTAGAGGGGTGGGATAGGGAGGGTGGGAGGCAGAGAGACGCAAGAGGGAAGAGATATGGGGAAATATGTGTATGTATAGCTGATTCACTTTGTTATAAAGCAGAAACTAACACACCATTGTCGAGCAATTATACTCCAATAAAGATGTTAAAATAAAAAAAAAGAAAGTGTGCCAAACTCAGGGCTGCTAATGGCAAAGAAAATTGGTAACATTTTAAGAGATACCAGGTGCTTCAAATACATGACATTTTATCTCAGTGCCATTTTTCATTCATTTTTCCAAGTTCCTGCCCAATCTAACCTTTTTCACTTGCCTAGCAATTTCAATTTGAAAAGAAAATTCCACTCTTCTGATATTTCAGAATGGTGGCTCTCCACATCACGCAAATGGCAAACTTCAAAAATATTTCTTTGAAAAGATAAATGAAAAAGAAACTCCACATAACAAAAGCAGTGACCAAGAGCCTAAGGTAGGGAAACAGAACCATCTATGTGAGCTAATTAATGATAGTAGTTTAAACTGTCATGTGGAATCACTGCACACTGGTACCAATGTATAGTTTGCCTAAAAAAACAGAAGTGCCAGTTGGCAAAAAACCACGCCTTATCCTATTCCCTCCAGGCGAACTCTGGACTCCCCTACAATCAGCATTTAAGGGCAGTGCCTGTTCCAGCAGGACCCTGCTCCAAGCCTATGGCTCGGTACTGCGCCTGACGTTTTCTTCACATCTGTTCAGTCTTTACCTAACTCAGACTGAATTACGTTATGAAAGTTCACTAACTGAGTGAAAACAATTCTCTATTATGGTAATAAACTGGTTAAAACAAACAGAAAAAAAATAAACTTCACAGATTCTCAACTGTCTGTGTTAAAAATGTTTAAAGAAATCCTATCTATCCTTTAAAACCCATCTTATGGGTTTTCCATGAAACTTCATCCTGGATAACCTCATTCGAATCAGATAAAATCTCACCTTCCTACAAATTTTCTGGAATTCTGAACTTTTTTTTTTCTTTCAAAGGGTAGATGTCAGAATCTCCTGTAAAATCTTTAAACATACAGACAATGGCAGTGCTCCAAATGTGGGGTTTCTGACTTCATAAGTCTTACATGGGGACAGGGAAGCTGTATATGCAAAGCACCACAGGCTAATCTGCAACTACATACGAAAGCTTACCGGAACCACTGCAGGAGATCAGGCACTGAGCAAGGTTCCAGGAATTCAAGAAATAAGATCTAGTTCTGATCTCATGACGTTCATACTTTACTCATAAAGCCCATGACAGTGCTTAAAATTTTTCAATTTTAGTGTTTACTCTAGGTCTCCATGTGTGATCACAATAGTGGATAAAATGATAAAAATGCTTCCAGAAGCATTTAACTTTAAGTGAAGGAAATAAAACATACAGACAAAAATTTAAAAACATTAAAAGATACTGAAAACATTATAGAAGCATAGAGATAGAAGACAGTAATAATGACTTCAGAAGTAGAAATGGCTTTGAAAGGTGGAGAAGAAAAAAAAAAAAAAAAAAAAAAGAGGCATTTGACCTAATCAATGAAAAACGGGCAAGATCTCAAGAAACTGAAGAGCCTTCCAAGTAGAGGAAGGCAAAGAGATGGGAAAATTGCTGCCATTTTCAAATACATATTCTCAAATAGGATACGTATTTTATATCAGAGGAGGTCCTCCATGAAGAAAAGAAAGCTGGTAGTCATTTAATAGTCATTTTCAATTATTTTAATTCTAAAAATATTTAATAAGCATGTAGACATAGTTCCTTCCACAAGGGAGCTTATATTCCAATAGGCATGAAGAGGACCACTCATTCTAATACAAAGAAAAATACAAGTTCAAATTGTAGTAAATTCTAAAAAGGAAGTAAACAGGAGAACACCATGAAAAATAACGATGGGAAATTTCCTTTACATTAGTCAAAGGCCCTTCTCTGTAAGTGACACCTAAGAGAACGGAAGGAAGCATCCGTGGAAAGCACGGGTGAAACAGCACAAGCAAAGAACATGAGGCAGAAAGGAGATGGACATACCTGAGGAGGACCAGCATGGTGGGAACCGGACACACATTGAAAGAGTGAAAGGTGAGGTCAGGGAGGTATGCGAGACACAGATTATACACTGCAGTAAGGGAGGGGGAGTTTATTCTCATGACAACGAGAAAGCCATAATGTGATTACTTTTACTTTTAAGAAAATACAAAGAAAAAGTAAAATATGTTTACTGATTTATGGGAACATTTCAATTATTAAGAATTGTATTTGAAAAAAAAATTGTACTTGATTAGAAGTACAAATATTCTCTCTTCATTACATTACACAATAAGTTTCAAACATACTCCAAAATGCTTTCTTTACTTATTTTTTTAAATATAAATAACCTTTAATAAAAGCCATGTGGACCTATAACCAATATAAATGCAGCTCAGATTCCACCTCTCCTTTCCCCCTCAACATCTAGAGAATTTCAGCAACTGACTTCTAGAAGCATACTTCATTTTAGCTGAATATCTACCTTTGATAAAAGGTATTTGGACTACCTGGATATTAGAAACACTGTAAGCGTTAATAAAACTATTAAGTGTCCTAACGCTTCCTCACAAAATTTATTTAATCTCATTGACCAAATTTAGGTAAATACTGTCGGTTCATACTATGAGTTTAACCCAAGCTGTATCAGCCACGTACTCGTACACAATATCTGATGGAGACCGCAGCCTGCACAACTATTTCGCTTTCCATGTCTACACACAGTAATCCTCCATTGGGCCTAACTTCAGCCTTACCTCTATCAAGAGCCTCATTTCCATATGAGTTTTCATTAATTAATTCAACAAATGTTAGAATATTATGTGTAAACTACAGTACCTAAACCTCTAAAAATGTGAATAACTTGTCCAGATTTTTAACTATCTTAAAAACAACTGAATTACAACTTTAAGAACTATACCCTCTGGCCTGTATGTTAGGTCACTTACTTGGATCACTATAATATTTGAAGAAACAGGACAGTGACCTGCTTGCCCCCGAACTTGACAAAATTATCTGAATTAACAGGATCGTCTCTAGCCTCTGCAATGGTGTCAATCTCTTAAATCATAACATGTACATTATTTAAACAGAGTCAAAACAAAATGGGAGGAGGACAGGTGTTAGCTACCAAACAAACTCTTCTGGATCGAGAGAACCATTTTTCTTCTCAAGTGACAGTCAATGTTTATGAGTAAATGGTATGTTCATTCATTGATAAATTATGCTGTATTGTTTATGAACAATAAACATACTCCAAGACAACCATGTCTGATTATAAAAAGCTATAGTCACAAAAAATAAGATTAATATTAGTTAACAATGTAATTTTAACTTTAAATTTCTTTCCAACAAATAAAAGCCAGTAACAAATTAAGAAGAAAAATCAGTCTGGCTTCAAAAAATGTTGTTATTGAATCAATAAACACTTCTTACTTCTTTAACATTAATAACAATTTAGTTGACCTTTACATAAAAATCTTAAAACATACATATTAAAACGTAACATGCAAATAAAAGGTATCTGATTACTAGTTCTAGATCCATGAGGTTTAAAATTTTAAACAGCCACGGTACGCATGTTATGCATTTTTCAGACATTCTGAAAAATTTACGAGATGTATCAATAACGGATTTACATTAGGTGTGTCCCATGAGCATTACTAAGGTAGAAGAGATCCTTGTGGCCTGGTTTCCCTTAAACGGTACTTGTGATCTTGGCTGAGCTTCAGGAACCCCTGTAACAATTAATTCAATGGTCACTTAGCTGATAACTTCAGTCACTCAGAACACAGACTCAAACCAGAAAAGTGAAATCAGCCTCAGCCAAAGAATAATTTAAAGCCCCGTGCACCTTATTCACAGGCAACAGTTCAAGTCCTTGACTCAAAGTCTTTTCTTATTTAAAGAAAGCAGCAGATTAGGAGAAGAGAAGGGCTGTCAGAAGGAAGAGGAGCGAAGGCAGCACAGAGCACTAAGTAGAGCCGTAGTTCTCCAAACGGAGTCCCTGGAAATGTCAGCAGCATCACCTGGAAACACATTAGAAGAGGAAATTCCCTGGCTCACACAGACAGACCTACAAAATCAGCAGCTCTGGGGATGGGACCCAGGGAGTGCTGGGTTTTAACAGGTACTCCAGGTGATTCTGGCAGACTCAAGAACCACCGTCCTAGAGTTAGGAATACTAACAGCACAACAGAGTCATCAATAAAAAGCCAGTAAGAACTCACTAACATGGTTCAAATAAACTTGTCTGAGTATGTCCATTCAAGGTACTCCATTCAGGCACTTTAATAGACTCAGAGAGCAAGAGAAATAACCTGCAAGGAGTTAAAATCTAATTGAGGTAGGAGGACAATGGAAAGGGTGAAGAATACAAGTAATTACGTAACACTGAAGCAAACTGCTCTTCAAACTCTGTTACCTAAAAGGTAGCAACTGGGGCTTCCCTGGTGGCGCAGTGGCTGAGAGTCCGCCTGCCGACGCGGGGGACGCGGGTTCGCGCCCCGGTCCGGGAGGATCCCACGTGCCGCGGAGCGGCTGGGCCCGAGAGCCGTGGCCGCTGAGCCTGCGCGTCCGGAGCCTGTGCTCCGCGACGGGAGAGGCCACGGCGGTGAGAGGCCCGCGTACCGCAAAAAAAACAAACAAAAAAACAAAACAAAAACAAACAAACAAAAAAAATCAAATAAAAGGTAGCAACTGTATTCTGGTTCACTATAATCACTTGAAGCACATCAAACTGAGCATGAGTCATAAAAGACAAGTTAATTCTGTGTGAAGCAACAGAAACTACAAATTTTCGAAATCTTTCTTTGAAAAATTGCTGAGAATATAAAGTTCTGACAATGAAAGCCATAAAGCTTCTTAGATCCAAAAATTCAGGTATGATGGAAAGCTTCATTTTCCATGATGCTAGATATATCAGTTACTGTAGCTGTTTTGGTGATTTCTTTAAAGTAGATACAAAAGATGCAAATAAGATAATGCCCCAAAATGTATTTATATGAGATAACCAGGGTCAACTTAAAATTCTGCATCCAAAGAAGACTGGAGCATGTAGGCCAGCTGCTTAAAAAGATGAAAGTCTGGATTTTGGTGGACAGTCACGATTGGAGAAACTTCGCAGACAATTTCCAGGTTTGTCCATAACAACTTCCCACTCAGGCTCCTCCATGCTTTCCCCCTTCCAGCTGACTGGAGAGATGCCTAGAAGCCCATTGACCTGGGTCCTTAACTACATGGAGAACAGGATCCCAGACAACCTGAAAAATCTGTCACGGACTGTTACAAAAGCAAGAAATAAATTTTTGTCATGTGAAGCCACTACATTTTGGATCTCCATGTTTCAGCAGTTTAGCCTACCACATCGCAACAGCGGGCAATAAGATTATGGTCCATAGTAACTATGGCTTAGGGAGCATTCTGGTGACAACAATTATATTAATATCCTATTGATCTGTACTGTTTTCTAAAAGGTACACCCCCCCCAAAGGGACTATTAGTTACTAGTTATTATTTATAGGAATACCATTCTAAAATCTGGGTAACCACATCTCAAATATGGGACGATGTTCATGAAATCATAAGAAAACATCTCATTTCAGAATATCAATGTGTAAGAGATTCATGACTAAAAAATCAAAAACTAAATATTATCACCATCAACATGTAGTCCACATCTGAGTTTCTGCTAGTATATACATGGTTGGATTTTACATGCCTGTGTGCATTGGGGGTTTTAAAGGGATACGTCTCTCTGATTCCCCTCCTTTTACTAAGACCCTGCCCCATGCCCTACTGTAGGGTAAATGCACATCCAAAAGGCAAAAAGAGTAAGAAAAAAAGATGACTTTCACATATGAATATGACTAGTCAAGCTGAGAAGAATCAGGGAAAATTCAATAAAAGAGGCTGCCACCATTCAATTCATTCCTACAGAATTAGAGGACCATTCCTATCTAGACATGTTACACACACATAGTAATTTTGTCTACACAAACACTCTCTCTCTACTAAGTACCTACAATGCACCACTGAGCCAAAAGGTGAAAGAAAAAATGATCCCTGGAGGAAATAAAAAGACTGACTTGTAACTCTCCACATCCAGCTGAGAACCAGGAATGTTCTTGGGCATCACTAATACATGCTGTCTCTCCCTGCCTCTCAGTTCATTCAGGACCTCTACAATACTCCGATTCACCCCAGACCCTAACCTTACACTGCTGAAACAAACCCCCCTCATCTGTACCTGCGATACAAAGGATTTTCTATTTACACATACTATGTCAAGGAAGTCCATATACCTTTTAAAGTCTTTTTTAAGTCTAGTATCAATACAAAAATCAAACTCTTCTCTCTTTGCTACTTCTCATCACTGTTTTCATTTCTGTCTCCTTTTAGTGTACCTATCTATCTCCTATTGATCAACACGTCACAAAACAATTTTAGATTAGAAAGACGTAAAATTATCTAATATTATCATCTTATAGAAATGAAGATGTTAAAACACAGGGATCAAACAGCATGCTGAAAGCTACATAGCTACTTTAGTACAAGAACTGGTACCATGTTCCAAAGGCAATCAAGTCACGATCCAATGAAAGCAGCCCCCAAACAGCAGGAGATGCTGCTACAGTTGTATATCACTGAACCTATAGTTGAAGGGAACCCCTACCCACTCCCATCCAGCCCTTACCTCTCAGTTATGGAACAAGTTAGCCAATAAATGAGATTGAAACAGGAAGTCCACAATAGAAATGCTCAAACCTAACAGGATACATTAACCAGGGATTCCCCAACCAGCAGAACAATATCCACTGGCAGCTACTTTAAGCCTTACCTGGCAGGTCTCCAAGCAAGCTGCGGCAGCCACATCCCCCTCGCGCCATTAACGTCTTGCCTCAGTGTCCTGAAATTCCCAACCAGGAAGGAAATATAGCCAGCAGGCACTCCCAACCCAGTTACGGCTCTACAGTTCTACTGTTAGTAACCTTCCCTGGGATGTCACCATCTGTACCCATAAACATGCATACACCAAGCAGTCCCCATTTAGGATGAGCTCAACATTACAGGGAAAGGTAAAGGCCTTCTTCACAAAAACCTCAGGGACCCCTGACCTTAACTATAAAGTTTTCTTTTATTTTTTTAACGTAGAAAGCGAGCCCCAATTAGAAAACCCGGACATGTTTGAGTGATTCTGCTGAATATACCTGAAAAACAAAGTAGTTACAAAAAATGGCAACATGCAATTTAAAAATAATACAAATATTTTGACTGGTTTTAAAAATGTTTTAGCATCTCAAAACACACAGCAACTCTAGTTCTGATAAAGTTAAACTTTCAACAGGCATATTTCTGTTCCTCATGTGACAATACACCTACACCCTCTTGAACACTTGCAGTATTTAGGAGTTCTTCAAAGATGTTTACGGGATCATTAAAATTCACTGTAATTAAGAGATACCCACCAATTAAAATTTTTTCTCTGAGATAAAAATGAAGCTTAGTTAAATGAGCATTTATTAGGCACCCTCCTTATGCCTAAATTCGTGCTAGATAAGAAGTGACTCTGTCCCTTCTTAAGGAATTTGTAATGTGCTTAGGAAATCTAGACTGACATTTAAAACAGTGAGAATACTTTACTGGTAAACTACCTCTATTGCTATTAAGGGTAAAAATAATTCAGAGAAACCAGTTCAGATGGAAATATCAAAATAAACTCAGGTAGGATTACTTGACAGTCCCACAAAATTCATTTAATGAAAAATAATTACAAGGAAAATCTGTTTAGAGTTACATCATATAAAACAGGGAGATGTTTTAGAATTACCTAAGTATTTTGTATAATTTTTATTTTCAATAATTATACTACTTAGTCAAACATAAAATAATCTAAAATGATAGCTTATAGTTTTTATGCCTTGAGTGATTTTAATGTAGAGCCTAAAATACGAGAAATTTGAAATATGAACTTAGATATTTACCATCTGAAAACCATAGCTTCAATCCATTAGCAACCTATTTTCCCAATGGTACATACACTCCTTAGCTGGATATCAGAGTAGTAATACAGGTAGGTAGACATATCTGAGGATTTAATTTTACCCACACTAGTGTTACAGCATTATGACCTACAAGAGGTTCCTGATTTTTGACTTACACAATTTATTAATTTTAACAGTATTTTCCCAGTTTGCCCTCTCTCTTGTTTGCGTCAAAAACAGAACAGTTATATGGACACGCACATACATAATACAACTAGTCTAAAAAAACAACTGAAAGGGCTATCATGTAGGAAAGATTTTAATTTATTCTATTCAAGGAAAAGACCTAGGACTAATGGATAATAGACAAGACAGAGTTTAGCTCAACAAAAGATCTAATTTTCTTTTTTATTCAAACTATTAAAATGTACACTGGGCTGCCTTGGTTAGCTACTTAATTCTTTATTACTATAAGTGAAAAAGCAGAAACTAGATGATAATCTCTCAGGAATGCCACCTCTAAACTTGCACAAGGCTGAACCATGGAAACCCCAAAGGTTCCACCTAGACTAATGACAAGTGTCAGATTACCCCATCGGCCAACTAGTATGCAACTGAAATGAATGAAGCCTCCATTTCTTCATTATGATATAAAACATCATAGAATCAGAGAACTTTATTCTTTAGCACAGAACTTTAAAAAAAAGATCACCTTTCAACATTAGAAGTATAAGAATATTTTTAAATAGTACATTATATATATTGAAAGTTAAATATTTTTCAACATGATGGATAAATATTAATTTTCCCTTTTCTTTTCCCTTCCTCTTTTCCCCCATACCTTGCCCAAGCCAAAAAATAAAGAATATAAGCCAATTTTATCTATCAGTTTGGCACTCGCAGGAATATATAAGAAACGATTGTTTCAAAAAACTGGATCTAAAAATATACTTAAAATTTTTCTAAAATATTATGATTAAATTTTAATGAAGGAATACAATTATTTAATAATGATAGGTTTAGTATAATAATTAGATGCTTCTCGTCAAATCAATCATCTGAGATTACCATAAAAATTTACAATAAAATATACTAATGGTCCAAAAATCTGCACCATTCTCATCTTGAAGGAATGAATATTTGAAAGTACTAAAAAGTCACTTACGGCTCTCTTTCTCATTTATAAATCAATGATGGCATCTTCAAATTCAAGAACTCCCCTCTACCTCTCCCAAGTGTACACACACAGTCAAGCAGAACAAGAGATGCTCAATTCCTGAGTCACAACTGTGCATTAAACCACCAGATGACATATCAGAACACGACCCAGGAATGTACGCTACTGTTGCTACCTCTCTTAGAATCACCTTCAAACAGACTATGGCCAAGACTGAGGTAATTAAACTTAAAGTACACCAAGACTTAGCTTGCGAAGTCTACTACCACATCAAAATACTCTCAGGAAAAATTCTGATAGACAGCCATTTAGCAATTAGTTCTCGTGATAAAATTATTTTTCATGGTACAAAAAACTAAAGTATAAGCTGTCTTTTCACATACTTAGTATAGTCATATTTTCATTTCTAAAGGCTATTCCAAAAATGTTTGCCTAAAGCTAGACCTATTAGAAAAATATATCTTTATACATTACTTTAAAGGTATTGTTACTATATCACACTCAGGAAATAAAATTTTGCTAAGGGTGTGTTAAACCAGTGATTCTTAACTTTTGGAAGGCTGTGGCCCTCCAAGAGGATAATAAAAGCTGTGACCAGAGAAAAATGCGTATTTACAAATTAAAAATATGCATATAACTGTAGGGGTTCTCAAAGACAATTAAGCCCAAGTTAAGTGCCATACCCCAAATACTCACTCTTATAACTACCTTCTTAGAAGACACTTAGAAATACAGCTATCATTCTCCGGTTAAATGTGTGGAAAACAACTAAACCTACAGCTCCTTCATTTCTTAAATTAAAATAAAATGTATATACAAGTCAATGGAAACTTAACATGTGCTGCATATATTTAACACTTTCAAATACCTTTTAAACCCAATTAGCTATTTAAATTGAAATAATTTTTGTATAAAGTTTTACTTCTTGCATTACAACTTTTTTAAAATACAAATCATGTTTTTAAAGTGATCAAGTTTTAGAGGAACCTGATTCACTCAGGATCCACTTTGTTCCACGCATTACGTTTTTCTTCCTTACGATCTGAGGAAATACAAAATCTTAACACCTACTCAACTTTACTTAAATATTTTTACATTTTTGGTCGAAGGATATATTTAAATATGTATTTTTTCACATATAATGAAAAGGACATTAGGTTTCATATTTTTTAGGAAAACAGTAATATGACATATTTTCAAGGGTACTAATTTCTGGAATAGAAGTTGAAAAAAAGCGAAAATGAAACCTTGTAACTGAAAATTATCACTAGGTTACACCTATAGTAGACAAGGAGGATTAAAGATCAGTTAAATCACCACTAAAGCAGGTAAATAAACTTCTTTGACCTTTCTTATTCTACAGTCTTAAAGTGAAAATACCAAGAACCTCTCCTAGGCCTTGAAAAAAATATTTATGGGTAAGAAGTAATGGAAGACACTGAAGGGATAAAATGTTTTTCTGAAAGTACACAGACTTTTGTTTTCCTTTGCTCATCTCCACAGAGTGTTAAGCCATTAACTAAAAGGAGAAAATATGGAGAAATAATAAATGCAAAACCATTAATCACTCCAGTATTTTTGGAAAATATTTTAGCCTCGTTGATTGCCATTTGAATAAAGAACGATTTTTAAATAGTTGGTATAAAGAATTCAGGAATACATTTAATATAATATACTGACCTATTTCCAATGGTTCCAGACAGTAATTACTTTCATTAATAGGAAGCAGAATGACCACTTTAATGTTAGAGCTACATAGAAGAAGAGTAAATAGTTTTAAATTAATTCATTTCATCCTAAATTTAGGTTGTGAAATCCAATTGGGACCAATGAAACACCTACCTACACACAAGTTAATAACAACTGGAAACCTTAAACAAATACCACAGCATCAACGGATTTTGTAATTAAATGTTTTCAATATCTAAAATTCCCTTTGACATTTTTAACTCCTCCAGTATTTAAAAAGCCCATCTTTTAGCCTGAACTAGTCTGATCAAAGATTTGAACAAAATATTTACTTATGAGACAAGGATGTGCTGTTAGGCCAAAATCAATTGGTGCTTAATTAAGAAAGCCAAAGGGTTCTGACTGGCGTATGGGTTTCGTTACTGTGGGTGCTTTATAAACACTGCTCTGAAGTCTGGACAATCCCTAAGAAAGTTCAGATGTACAGCTGACATGTAGATTATGCTCATGTAAACAATGTGAACACACCTCAATGGGAGAAAATCATAGTAGCATATTACTTACAAGTAAAACTTTAAGGCTATCAGGGATATTCAATTCTGACACTGCTCTCTAGGGAAGAATGGAAAATGTTTACAAATTTAACTGAACCTGAAAAGAGCCAAAGTAGAAAAAAAAAGTAAAGGGACAAGGAAGGGGGAAGGAGTTGCAAGGTATATCTCAAGGCCCTCCACACAAAATTGTCTTAAAAGTTTCCCCAGAAAGGTATGTAATTCTTGCTTATGTTTAGTTAATAAAATGATCAACTGCTCATTGGGGTGGGGGAGGATGAGTGGGAGATGAGTGGGAAGGGAGGGAGGGAGAATGAGACGGAGAGAGGGAAAGAGGGAGGGAGAGAAGGGGAGGGGGGAGAGGTGAGGGCAAGTAGGCATTGATAAAATCCTTGGCAACACAAGGTTATTAAGCCTCTGAATACACTTGATACTTTATATACTAAACCGGATGCTCTGTTCCATAAAGTTATCATTATCTTCTCTCATTCTTCTTCCCAAAAAGGTCCTTGATTTCAATATCAATATCAAAACCAATGATTTATCACCATTACTGATTAGAATAAGCCCTGGAGGCAGTACTAGTTCCAGGCTGATCTAGATAGATCTTTTGGCTTCATTTAATGTATATAAATTTCCTTTTGTTTCTGTTTTTTTTAAACATTCAGGACCAAGTGATGATTTTCCAGTACAGGTTCCAGAAACATAATCTGGGTGGGTAGCTCAACCACTTCACAGACACAAGACAACCTGCTCAGCACTTACTATGAATTCAATATAATTCTGCATATATTACTTGTCTAATTAAGGTACACAGCAGTAGGAATGGGTGATGTTAATTATCTAAGAAAACTTTCATATTTTGATATGTGTTTATGTTAGAAAGCAGAATACAAAATCTGCATGAATTTTTAGATAAAAGAGGGGACCTTCTAAGAAGATAGGCTTCTCAAAGGGTTACTCTGAACTATGCCTCAGGATCCCTGAGGTAGAAGTGCATTTCTTCAAATTCTTCTTCTGCCATTTTGGGTAAACTTGGAAGAAAGTGTTGAGATGTACTGTCTTCCCTACCTCAATGACCCCTAATATTTCACATTTCTTTCCTACCATTGTTTATAATACTTAACCCAACTGGAATTACTGCCACAGATTTATAATCGAACACCTGAAAGGCAATACATCTAAACTTTTATTTTAAATGATATAAATTATTTTTTAGAAATTTATTTCAAAAGGAGGACCTTGACGCTCTTACAGAAGTTTTTGAGTGAAAGAGCATTATCATGAACTTTAAAAAATAAGGAAACACTATGGCCCAGATAGACTTTTTTTCTCAATAACCATTTTCTCCTTTAAATTTATTTTTGTGCTTTTAAACATCCTTATATTTAATTTTTGTTCATATTTAAATTTTGCTTTAAAATTTTCAACTACACATTTGGACTATGGTACCAAAACCTAAAACATAAAACTCATAATGTGTTCAAATATGACTCACTGAAGAACACAATTTCAGGTCTGGTAAACTACCAGCAAATGTGCTTAGAGACTTGCTCTCTGGAACTCACTGCAAACAGTTACTCAACTTACCTGGGGCTAATCCAGCAGCAGCAGCAGGAGTCCCCATGGATGGGTGAGAGAACACTTGAGAGAAGGCAGACGTATGTGCCTGGGACGCGTTACTGAGCCTGGAGGTTGATCCTCCTTTGGGAATAAACTCGCTTGCAGTAGGATTTGGTGTCTATTTAAAAATCAAATATAGTAAGTTAACACATTTTAAGCCCCAAAAGACACTGCATCTACTAGGCATTATTCCACAGCGCTCTATCTACTGAGTAAAATATTTTATTGAAAGGACTTACAGTGTTTTTTAGTTTTCATATTTTGGGGTGGGATAATTAAATTTCTTGAAGAAAAATTTTCATCAAATTTGAGGGTTTTAACCATTTCATTTGCAGAATTTAACTTCAGAACATGAAAATTTGCCTTCATTGTCAAATACACATCATTACCAAACTATCCTAACACATTTTAGAGAACTGGGAGGTTGAAACTGCCTCAAAACTGAGCCAACAAGTTTCAAATTTAATGTCTTTGAACCACTTCTACCAGGATAAAGGTCAAAACTGCCTTTATTCCAAAATTAATCACTTCCTTCTTTATACGCACTTAAGACATTTCCCCAATAATACGGTACCATGTATTTAAATAACAGTAAAGACGAGAAAAGCACTTAAAAACAAGGCAAACACACAAGAGGACTCAAGATATAAGAAAAACATAATAGAGGCTCCAATGTCTGTGAAGTATTCATGTAACTTGTTATATTAAAAAACATTTTACTATGAGATTACATGAAAAAAATTTCCTCCCAGTTGTACAATGCCACCTTTTATCTAGTGAAGTAGCATGGTACCTTTGCCTTTAAGAATGACTAGCACGTTATAAGACTGCAATTCAATTTCACAAATGGTCTATATTTTGTCCATGTGGAAAAAATGAATATCCTAAATATTTTTCTGAAATTGTGACCTACATGCTTAAGTATAATGAAGATTCAACATATTGATATTTGAATTCAACTTCCAAAAGGGTCGACCAAAGAGATAATTTAGTATGTTCATACTTCAGCCCACATTTTCTGTATACATATAAGCTAAGTTTAAAATACACTGAATCACGATGCAAAAAATTTAATCACTTGAAGTATTTTAGAACTGATCATTAAAATGGAAAAATATTTCCATAGAAGGCATAAAATAAAAAGATGGACTAATTACTGTACAATCCAAGAACAACTTCCCTATTTGATATGAATTACATTTTAAACTGTTAGGTTAGAGTTCAAAATATTCGATTTGGAAAATAGCAAGTCAAGAGGCTAACCTCATTTTAAACTCTAAAACAAATGATATTTTACGAGTTACGTTCCAGCTAAAATTAAATGCAAAGTAATAAAATATAGAAAAAATGTTAACCTATGCTTAACTACAATATACTAGATGTACAGAGGACCTCTTTTACTGCCATATCTAAGACATAAAATTCTGAAGAAGAAAAAGAATCAGGCCTGAACCAAAACATATTTTCCAAAGAGAAAAAAAAAGTCCTCTTCTGTCACTTATGTGTCTATTTTAAAACCTTCCAAATTTAAAACACTGGCATCTTCTTTAAAAGTACGGCCAATTCCTTAATTTCTGGAGTAGAAAATAAGCCAATGCATTTTATTGACGTAGTAATCCCTAGTTATAAAAGAACAAATGGTTACCAAGAGGATCACTTCAGAGCTAAATCAGTGTGTACTAGTTAATGCTGAATCTGTTTTAGAAGATGAAAGTCAAGATAAGATCAATCAGATAACTTGGTAAAAGAGTTCAAAACGCCTAGAAGAGATGGAGACTTCAGGATTACAAGATTACTAAGAGACAGCAAATTTAGACAAAGAAATTAATCTAATCTAATCCCGAGAAACAAGTATCACCCAGTTTCCATTTCATTTATACCTTACATTTACCATGAATAAGACTTTTGATTTCAAAGCTGAGTTTCTCTAAATCAAATCTATTTTAAATTAGTCTGAAAGACTATTTTTAAGGGATCCTATAAAGGAGAAAAAGGGGGGAAAATCTATTCTACCTCCCCCAAATAAATTATATATAAAATGCCATTATAACAAATTATAAAGGTCCTTCAAATTTATTATGATAGAAGTTATTAAAATTAACTATGAAAATGTATACACTAAACTGCAACTTTTAGGGATTCAACAACCACAGATCCAAAAAACCTACCAGCAATGAATTTTAATTAAGAAGTGAAAAGAAGGGCCTAAACCCCTCCCTCCATTTTTGTTCCTGATTTAAGATGGCAAGTCATTTCCCTTGACTGGGTGGTTAGAGAGTTTGTTTTATTTCAGATGAGTTTATTTGAGATGAGAGAAAAGGTTAAAGGACTTAAATGGCAGAAAAAAGAATTACATAGTAGGTATAACACAAAAAAACAAAATCTAGGAATAAGAGAGTAGAGCTACTATTATTAACAGTTAATATAAATTCCTCTAACCAGATTAGAGAACTATTAAAACTACTTAAATAATAAGAAATTATAATAATGAGAATACCTTCTCATGATAAAATTAGTTAAAATAAGAACTATAATAAAAAGATGCATTCTTTTTTTTTTTTTTTTGCGGTACACGGGCCTCTCACTGTTGTGGCCTCTCCCTTTGCGGAGCACAGGCTCCGGACGCGCAGGCTCAGCGGCCATGGCTCACGGGCCCAGCCGCTCCGCGGCATGTGGGATCTTCCCGCACCGGGGCACGAACCCGTGTCTCCTGCATCGGCAGGCGGATTCTCAACCACTGCGCCACCAGGGAAGCCCAAAAAAAAGATGCATTCTTAAAACCACTTTAATATAACTGGTTTGTAACATATATAAGGGTTTTATAAAGCAACAAAATAGCCTAGGCACACACCTTTAACATGTTAAAAAGAATACTTTTTTAGAGATAGATAAGGCAAAACTGGTAACTAAAACCAGTTATCACATTAAAATGAAATCTCTGTTCATCAGAAAATAAACGATTGGGACTTCCCTGCTGTCACAGTGGTTAAGAATCTGCCTGCCAATGCAGGGGACACAGGTTCGAGCCCTGGTCTGGGAAGATCCCACATGCCACGGAGCAACTAAGCCCGTGCGCCACAACTACTGAGCCTGCGCTCTAGAGCCCATGAGTCACAACTACTGAAGCCTGCACGCCTAGAGCCCATGTTCCGCTACAAGAGAAGCCACCGCAATGAGAAGCCCGCGCACCACAAGAGTAGCCCCTGCTCGCCGCAACTAGAGAAAGCCCATGCGCAGCAAAGAAGACCTAACACAGTCAAAAATAAATTAAGTTTTTAAAAAAAGAAAAAGAAAATAAACAATTTATTTTAGCTTTAGGAGGCAAAGGTTATATCTAGAAAGCAGAGTCAAGGACTTGGGTTATATAAATTTGTCTAACTTTAACAACACTAAAGAGAATGCAATAAATGAGAAAAGGAATAGTGAAAAAGAACATCAAAGTTTTATTACTCCCACCCTGTGACTTAGATTATCCCATCATAACTCTCTAAATATGTTCCTATAATATTATATTTGTGGGTTTTCTAACATACATATAATTATATTTCTATTCATAATTTCTATTCATACTTTAGTTATTTAATTTATATTTATTTGTTTATTTTTGGCTGTGTTGGGTCTTTGTTGCTGTGCGCAGGCAGAGCCCGTGTCCCCTGCATTGGCAGGCAGATTCTTAACCACTGTGCCACCAGGGAAGCCCTCTATTCATACTTTAAGTCCTAATTTTCATTCATATCTTAAACAGCTCTAAATGTACATTTGGGAAAAAAAAATCAATGTTTATGTCAAACAGCAGACATTCACTCTGTGAGAAGTTATCAAGAGAGTTTTAGGTTCTCACACACTTAAATTTACACCACAACTTTCACAACCAAAAGAACCAAGTGCATTTTTTAAAAATATTTATTTATTTTATTATTTTTTTTTGTGGTACGTGGGCCTCTCACTTGTTGTGGCCTCTCCCGTTGCGGAGCACAGGCTCCGGACATGCAGGCTCAGCAGACATGGCTCACGGGCCTAGCCGCTCTGCGGCATGTGGGATCTTCCCGGACCGGGGCACGAACCCGTGTCCCCTGCATCGGCAGGCAGACTTTCAACCACTGCGCCACCAGGGAAGCCCCCAAGTGCATTTTATTTAGTGAGTTCTTCAAACCGACATCATCCCCCAACATTTGGATATGATTCCTACCTGTACTCTCCAGACAGAAATATACTAAGTCAAGAGTCCTGGCCTTTAGCTTAAAAAGCACTGTTGTAATTATTATCATTATATTTTAAATGAAATAATAATTAATGTTTCAATTCAGACATCCCAACCAACCAAAATGACAGTGTTTCCTATTTTACCAATGACTGATAAAGTTTTTTTTTTTTTTTTTTTTTTTTACAAATGAAGTAATTTTCTGATGAGGTTTCTAGCTCAAGATTAATATACCTTTATGCTTTTCTACCATCATATTATTTCTTGGAAACTGTTACTTTTAAAGTCTAATTCAGAATTTAATACTCTGCTGGACTCCACTACAATCAAGAGTACTTATTAAGAACACAATAAATTAGTCCCATAAATTGAGGGACTAATTTAGTAAACAGTGAAACAAAATAAAAAGTTCAGCCATTAATTTTTAATTAGGTAGAATGACAGGAAGAGGTTTATACTGAATAAAAACACAACACAAAATATTATGTAATATTTCATCGCAAATATGCCAAAAGGTCTGTAAGAAAAAGAAAGTTGTCTTAAGGTGATGTGACGAATGACTGAGGAATCACTGCTATTCCTGAATATTGGTCAGGCTTTTAAAAATCACACAGTAGGGGCTTCCCTGGTGGCGCAGTGGTTAAGAATCTGCCTGCCAATGCAGGGAACATGGGTTTGATCCCTGGTCCAGGAAGATCCCACATGCCGCGGAGCAACTAAGCCCGTGGGCCGCAACTATTGAGCCGGCGAGGCACAACTACCGAAGCCCACGCTCCTAGAGCCCGTGCTCCGCAACAAGAGAAGCCACTGCAATGAGAAGCCCGCGCACCTAAACAAAGAGTAGCCCCCGCTCGCCACAACTAGAGAAAGCCCGCGTGCAGCAACAAAGATCCAACACAGCCAAAAAATAAATAAGTAAAATAAAATCACATAGTAACCTCATAAAACCATAAAATACCCTCCTTAGTAAAGATTCTTGTAATGAGCTCAACTTGCTTTACCTCTTAGTAGCTTCATAAGGTGCTATCAGTAATCTTTCTACTCTCTGAATGAACATGAATGACCTGGTGAATTTTTCTGAACAGCTTTATCTAGATATAATTGACATATAATAAATTGTACGTATTTAAATGTAAGCTTTGATAACTCTTGACATAGGTAGACCACCATGAAACCACTACCCAAATCAAGAAAATGACTACATTCATCATGCCCAAAAGTTTCCACAAGCCTGAATGGAATCCCTCCCTCCTGTTCCTCTCTGCTCCACTGCTTTGGACTCCAGGAAACCACCGATAAGCTTTTTGTCACTATAGTCTGTATTTTCTAGAATTTAATATAAATGAATCTTACATATGTATGTAGATGCTGGGTTTTTTACCAGCTTCTTTCACTTTGCATCATTAAGATTCATCCTTCTTATGCTTTCTTTAGGTTTAATTTATTCTTCTTTTTCTAGTTTCTTAAGATAGAAGCTGAGATCACTGATTTGGGAACTTTTCTCCTTTTCTAATACAGGCATTTAGTGCTATAAATTTCCCTCTGATTACTGATTTAGTGGCATCCCACAACTGTTGGCATGTTTCATTTTCATTCAGTTCAAAATACTTTTTTTTTTTCCCCTCCGGACACACAGGCTCAGTGGCCATGACTCACGGGCCCAGCCGCTCCGCGGCATGTGGGATCTTCCAGGACCAGGGCACGAACCCGTGTCCCCTGCATCGGCAGGCGGACTCTCAACCACTGCGCCACCAGGGAAGCCCCTCAAAATACTTTTAAGTCTCCCTTTCTAATCCCTCTTTGACACACGAGTAAGTCAGAAGTGTGTTATTCAGTCTCTGAATACTTGAGGATTCTCCAAAGATCTGTTACTGGTTTCTAATTTAATCCTCTTGTGGTCGGAGAACACATTTGTATGACTTGTACCCTTTTAAATTTATTCAGACTTCTTTCAAGACCCGGAATTGGTCTGTCTTGGTGACCAATTTCTATGTGAACTTGAAAAGAGTATTCATGTGGTTGCTGTGGGGCACAGGGCTCTACGAGTAAACTACCAGAGCTGCTCAGGCCTCCCATCTCCTTACTGATTTTCTTCCTCTTCTATCATTGAGAGAGGAGTACTGAAATCCGTATCACTGTATACTTCTCCTTGCAATTCTACTATCTTTTGTCTCATATATTTTAACTGTTTTTAGGTGCATAAACATTTAAAAATGGCGTGTCTATGCTCCTAATGAACTGTCCCCTTTACCTTTATCAAATGACCTTCTGTATTCCTGGTAATATTCTCTGCTCTGAAATCTACTTTTTCTGACATGAATATAGCTATGCCAGCTTTCTGTTGACTAGTGCATGGTATAACTTTTAATCTTCGTGTTTATGTTTAAAGCAGGTTTCTTGTCAGCTTCATATAGTTAGAGTTTGCTCTTTTTCTTTAATCCAATTTGAAAACCTCTGCCTTTTTATTAGGATGTCTAGACGACTTATATTTAATGTGATTATTGTTAAGTTCAGGTTTAAATCTATCTACCATGTTGTTACTTGTTTTCCATTTCTTCCACCTGTTCTTTGGTCTCCTTTTCTGTTTTCTGCCTTCTCTGGGATTAAATGATTTTTTAAATTTTCATTTTACCTCCTCTCTTGGCTTGTTAGCTATAACTCCCTCTGTTCTGTTACTGTAGTGATTATCTTAGGTTTTACAGTACGTATATTTAACTTATCACTGACTATCTTAGTCTGCTAGAGCCATAATAAAATACCACACACTGAGTGGCTTAAACCAGCAGTCCCCAACCTTTTTGGCACCAGGGACTGTTAACGTTGAAGACAATTTTTCCACAGACAGGGGGAGGCAGGGGGATGATTCAGGCAGTAATGTGAGCAATGGGCAGCGGCAGATGAAGCTTCGCTCGCTTGCCCCGCCGCTCACCTCCTGCTGTGAGGCCTGGTACCTAACAGGCCGCAGACCAATACCGTTCCACAGCCCAGGGGTTGGGGATCCCTGGCTTAAACAATGGAAACATATTTTCTCAAAGTTCTAGAAGGTGAGAACCCAAGATCAAGGAGCCAAGAGGGTTGGTTTCTCCTGAGGCCTCTCTCCTTGGCTTGCAGAAAGCCATCCTCTCACTGTGTCCTCACAGCAACAGGCCTTTTCTCTGTGTGTGCAACTCTGGTTATTTCTTCATCTTCTTCTAAGGACACCAATCATATTGGATTAGGGTCCATCCTTACAACCACATTTAGCCTTAATTAAATCTTTAAAAGCCCACTTCCATATACAGTCATATATATATATTTTTAATGAATTTGGGGAAGACACAATTCAGTCCATAACACCAACTATCACTCAATTTTAAACTACTTCAGATATAGTGTAACAAGCTCACAATATTATACTTCCATTTCTCCCCTCCCAGACTTTGTGCTATTATCATCATATATTTTATTTCTACATGTTATAAACCCAACAACACACTATTACCGTTTTTGCTTTCAACAGTCAATTATCTTTCAAAGAGACTTACAGAATAAGGGGGAAAGTTTCTTATATTTACTCATGTAGTTACTGTTTCCAGTGTTCTTCATTTCTTTGTATAGATCCATAAGGTATTTTCTTCCTTCTACCTGAAGTACTATCTTTAACATCTATTAAGTACACATATACTGCACGTGAATCCTTTCAACTCTTGTATGTTTAAAAAAAAGTTGTTTATTTTGCTTTTTAAAAAAAATATAATTTTGAAGTAATCTAAAATTCACAAGTAGTAGCATCCTTCACCATCTTTCCCCAAAGATATCATCTTACATAACTAGAGTATATTTTCAAAACCATAAAATTAACATTGGTGCATAAGTTTAACTAAACTGCACATTTTATTCAAAATTTCACAAGTCTTTAAATGCACTCAGTGGATTACATTCTTGCATTTTTCCCAAGAATGGAATTCTAAGTTGACATTTTTTTCTCTTCCTATATTTTAAAGTTATTGTTACACTGTCTTCTGTCTTGTACTGTTTCCAACAAGAAATATGCTATCACTTACATCTTCGTTCCTCAAAAATGAATATTCTTCCCTCTGGCTGTTTATCTGGTGTGCCTTGGTGCAGTTTTTTCTCCCCCATGTTTCTTTTGTGCTTGTGTTCATTGAGCTCCTGGATCTATGGGCTTAGAGTTTTCATCCAATTTGGAAAATATTTGCCCACTGTTTCTTAAAATAATTTTTCTGTGTGCCCTTCCCCCACCCTGCTTCAGTGACTAAAAATACAAGTGTGTTAGGCTGCTTCAAGTTATCCCATGGCTCACTTTTTCTCTATTTTTTGGATAGTTTCTATCACTATGTCTTCAAGTTCACTAACCTTTTCTGATGCAAAGTCTAATCTGTCATTAATCCCATCCAATACTTTTCATTTCAGACAAAGTAGTTTTAAATTTTAGAGGTTTGATTTGGATTTTTTAATAGGTCTTCCTTGTCTATACTAACATGTTTAATCTTTCCTCTAGTTTCCTGAACACATGGAATATTGTTATAATAACTCTTTTGATGTTCTTATATACTATTTATGTATTATAATTGATTACATTTTCTTCTCCTTATGGGTCATATTTTCCTACTTCTTTGCATGGCTGGTAATTTTTGATCAAATGCCAAATATTATCACTTTCATCTTTTTGGGTGCTGGAGATAAATATATATATATATAAGGATGCCTTGTGTTTTTCTTTATTTTTAATAAATTTATTTACTTTTTATTTATTTATTTTTGGCTGTGTTGGGTCTTCGCTGCCGCATGCTGGGCTTTCTCTAGCTGTGGTGAGCGTGGGCTATCCTTTGTTGCAGTGCTCAGGCTTCTCACTGCAGTGGCTTCTCTTGTGGAGCACGGGCTCTAGGTGTGCAGGCTTCAGTAGCTGTGGCACACAGGCTCTAGAGCGCAGGCTTAGCAGTTGTGGCGCACGGGCTTTGTTGCTCCACAGCATGTGGGATCTTCCTGGACCAGGGCTTGAACCCGTATCCCCTGCCTTGGTAGGCGGATTGTTAACCACTGTGCCACCAGGGAAGTCCTAGATATATTTTTATTGCTATAAATATTCTTGAGCTTTGTTCTCCATTGTCATTAAACTGATTAAAAATTAGTCTGATTCTTTCAGGTCTTGCTTTTAAGCTTTAATAGTTAAGACTAGGGCAGCATTTATTCTAAGGCTAATTTGGTCCCACTACTGAGGCAAAATACTTCCCATTACCCTACTTAATGCTTCATGAATTATGATGCTTTCCATGTTGGCTTGTGGGAATAGGAACTATTCTTGGCCTTGTGTGAGCTCTGAGAATTATTTCCTGTAATCTTTTCAGGAATCTCTTCTTCCAGTTCAAGTAACCTCCTCACTTATAGCCTCTGATCAGTACTCAGCTGAAGATGCAAGGAGAATCTCTGTAAGTGTCCAAAGTTCTATGTATGAGCTCAGTCCTCTCCAGTACTTTTTTGGGGAACTATATCCAGCCTGGCCTCTGTAAACTTCCAGTTTGGTCTCCCTAATTAGATAGATCACTAGGCTCCACCCAAGTTCCCGCTCCAGGCACCAGGCTCAGAAACTCCCCACCGACAGTGAGCTAATGTAATCATGGGGAGCTCACCTCATGTGTTTCCCATCTATCAGGGATCATTGTCCTTCACTGCCTGATATCTAATGTCTTGAAAACTTGTTTCATATATTTTGGTCAGTTTTTTAGCTGTTTCTGGAGGGAGGGTAAGTCTAATCGCTGTTCTTCCATCTTGGCCAGAAGACAAATTTTGTGGTGATGTTTTCCAAACATAAGGTATTCCTAATTTGAGCTTAAGTTATAAATATATAAAATTTAGCCAACTCCTTGTTTTGGCTAGATCAGACACCCACTAGTAAAGAGGTGTTTTGCAACTATTAATTCAAACTATTTATGAGCAAATCAATTACTTCCCTATAAAGGTGGTTTTTCAAGTTTTGTTGTGCTTTCTATACAATCTCTTTCCTAAACAGATAAATTATGTCACAACTATCTTTCTGATAATGCAGTTATCTTTGAAGCATCAAGTCAGCATCAAGTCATGGAGTCTATTCCACATCCCAAATATTTCTCAAATTCAACTACTTCTACTCATGTCATTGTCAGTGCCCTAGTCTAGGCTACCATCATCCCAACGGACCAACCTGACTCCAGTCTTGCACAACTCAAATCCATCTTCTACTTTCCGCCAGGATAAAAGAAAGAGAGAGAAGCAGAAAAAGTAAAGGAGGAGGAGAAAAAGGAGGGGGAAATGGGAAGAAAGAAAGAGAAGGAAAGTTTTATTTAATGACTTAATTGCTGAAATCCAAAGACTGATCAGGTCAAGTCTCCACTGTCCTTGACTGAATTAAATCATTAAAAAAGAGAGAGAGATAAAATGTTGATACTAATCTTAGCCATATCTACTTTTTTCCAGAATGTATGACTCCAATCTCCCATCTTCACTACTATTCTTCTCTCTTTAGAGTGACAAAGGGGCCTAGTTTTGGACTAATTCAAAAGATTCATGCTCAAGGTAGAGGGTTGTATGTATGTCTGTGTGTGTCTGTGTCTTGGCAAGGGCAGAGAGCAGTGAACTATTTGGAAAGGTAGAAGAGAGGATACTGATAATGAAGGAGAAAGGCAGGAATAGGCAAGAATTTTGCCTTGATAAAATTATCTTAAAAGGCATAAAAAGATGAGACTTAAAGACATAAAGAGCAGCACTATTCAGAGTGATGTTTACTAGTCTTCAGTGCTCATAAATAACACAGAATAAAGAGGAACAGGGTGAGACAGAAAGGAGAAGTCAAATGGCTAACCAGAACCTCCAAGTTCATATTTCTACTTGTTTTTTTTTTTTTTTTTTTTTTTTTAGCCTTAATGGGTTGTTATTTCTCCAGATTTCAAGCATATCCAAATACGGTCAATTTAAAATTTATCACAATATATTCAACTTCTGGGCTATTCAGAAACTTAATATTTTAAGACCAGTCAAGTTTCATCTTATAAAAGTTAACATATAACACTAGTACTAAAAAAAAAACCAAAACAACAACAAAAAACACTACTACTATTGTGAAATTAGTCTAATATCACAATTTACAAATTTCCAGAAGTAAACTGGGCTTTCTGATAAAACAACCCAATAGAGGAAATATGAGTCTCTAAATAAATCAGATTCAAATTGGTGGGGACAGTGAAGGACAGTTGACTACTACTGCTTACAAGAGATTCACACTATTGTTCTTTTAAATATAAGTTCTCCTACTAATAATCTGACTATCTTAAGGGCAAAGTGGCATGTGTATGTCAGAACCTGCCAGATGAAAATCAATTAGTAATAAGCTTTATGTTATGGTAGAGTTAAACAAAAAAATTTCTATGAACTTAGCTTAAAGTCATTCTCTCTATATAAGAGTGTGAAACTATAGGCACATTAATTTCCAAAGATGCTCATTAGTTCATCTTTCATAAAGTTTGTCAGAAATGGGTAACACTATTCCTGAGAATAGTTTGATACTATGTATCAAAATGAAAAACAAGCATATCCTTTGACCTAGTATTCCTACATCTAAGAATTTAGGCTAAGTAGAAAATCACACAAGGAGAAAAGATTCCATTTAGCACAGTTTTTTAAATGATGTTTTAAGGTGGTGGTGGGAGGGATGACTAAAATATCTCTCAACAGGGATCCGGTTATACGGATTATGGTATATACAATAGTGTGTAGCTATTAAAAAAATCATGTGAATTGACATATTTTTATTTACCATGAAAAGAGGCCAATACCACTACTGAGAAAAAATAAAGTAAAATTAGGCTACAATACAGCAATTATACTAAATTGCTTTTTGTAAAATGGTGTGCATATGCCTAAGAGAACGGGTTGGGCAGGGAGGGAGGGAGAGGGAGAATGTGTGTACGTGCATGTGCACAGGTGTGTAAAAGGATTCTAACTAAAGATGCTCACTGAAGTGCTAAAAGAGATTCTATCTCTAGGTGGTGAGGAAATGGGACATTTTTGCTTCCTCCTTTGTACTTCTCTGTAGTATGTGAATTTTTTTCAATAAGCATATATAACTTTTACAAAAACGTTTTAAGAAAGTTTGTTAAGATTTGTAAATTATGAAGCCACTTACACTACTCCCTTTTCTTTGCATATCATCATCACTGAATGGAGTGGTATTAAGAATTCACAGAGAATATGCAATATTCAAATTGAGACGAGTAGGACCAATGTATATAAAAAAGCAAAATCTGTATCTGGACGATAGAAGGCATTTAAAAACAAAAACAGAGGGGCTTCCCTGGTGGCACAGTGGTTAAGAATCCACCTGCCAATGCAGGGGACACAGGTTCAAGCCCTGGTCTGGGGAGATCCACATGCCGCGGAGCAACTAAGCCCATGCGCCACAACTACTGAGCCTGCGCTCTGGAGCCTGCAAGCCACAACTATTGAGCCCGTGGGCCACAACTACTGAAGCCCGTGCGCCCTAGAGCCCGTGCTCCACCATGAGAAGCCACCGCAATGAGAAGCCCGTGCACAGCAATGAAGAGTAGCCCCCACTCGCCGCAACCCGAGAAAGCCCATGCGCAGCAACAAAGACCCAACGCAGCCAAAAATAAAATAAATAAAATAAATAAAAATTTTAAAAAACAGATGAAATGCTTGCTCTTCCATTAAAAGTTATTTACATGTCAAAGTTCTCCAGTAACAGTAATCATTAACCATCACAGAGGTATTCTCAATATTCTACCTAGTTAATTCTTAATATTACTCTTCCTATTTATGTGTCAATTATTGGGTTGGCCAAAAAATTCGTTTGGGTTTTTCCATGAGATGTTAAGGAAAAACCCAAAACGAATTTTTTGGCCAACCCAGTATCTCAATAAAGTTGGGAAGAAATATTACTCTTCCTAAAAGAAGCAAAAATATCCATTTAGGTCAGTTAACGAGTAGTCCGGGAGACAGCAAGACCATCACCACATTCCAGAGAGGCAATAATTACTTTACACAGCTATAACTATCTTGTATACCTATGTACATCTTCTATCCATAACTATATATCAGTAAAATCTATTTGTCACATTGCATAGTAAGAGATTTACTTGGAGGCATTCTCTCTAACCAAGAATCCTGCCACATTTAATCACAAAATTTAACATATATTAAGATTTTTCAAACATTTTTCCATAATGATATTTTATGTCATGAAACTATACCAAAGGAAAACTTAAGAAAATGTACAAAACTTAAATTCAGGACTAAATTTGGCCAAATACTCATCTCACCACATAATCGTTAATCCAGGTTAATACATTCAACTAGTTGAATAGCTAATAATAAAAGACAATGTGCTGGGTGTTGTGCTAGGCACTGTGGAGAACAAAATATTTGAAACATAGGCACTACGTTCTAGAAGTTCACACGCTGGCATTTCACAGGTACAGAATGTACCCTGAACCCAATTCCACACTCCCAAGAGCTCAGAACATCCATGTACCAAAAAAAAAAAAAAAATTAACTACCTATAGTGTGCCATTCACTGCTAGCCTGTAAGTTATAGACACATTAATTACAGCAATGTGAAGTGCTACGGAAAAGTGAACAAATGCTTAAAGCTGTCTAACTAGGTCATAAGACCATATGCTTGAATCGAATCCTAAAAGACAAGTTTGCTGAGTCAAGGCAGAGAGAAGGGCACAGGAAGCAAAGAGAAAGTTCAAAGGCAGAGGCAGGAAGAGCATGCTACTCTTCATCGCGCTGCAAATTGCTCAGTAGGCCTGCAGCAGTAATCTGAGAGATCAAGAGGCACCTTGGATGCCTTTCTAAGAGACCTGGATTGTATTCTAATGACAAAGAACAGATGACAAAGATGAGAAATCAACCAAGTAGTGGTTTGAATGAAAAGACCAGAAGCAGGAAACCAGGTAAGAGACTACAATAGCAATAGTCCAGGTAAGAAGTGGAGGTGAGCCTAAACTGTACTTTGGTAACATTAAAAGTGAAAAGAGGGCTTCCCTGGTGGCGCAGTGGTTGAGAGTCCGCCTGCCGATGCAGGGGACACAGGCTTGTGCCCCGCGGCGGGAGAGGCCGCGGCAGTGAGAGGCCCGCGTACCGCAAAAAAAAAAAAAAAAGTAAAGAGAATTTCAAAGTAGCACAATCAACAGATCTTAGTAGCCAAAGAATGTGGCAGATATGGAAGATGGAAGAATGAAGAAGAACTCACAACTAGGTGATACCAATAACCAAGACAGAGAGTGGGCATATAGCTGTGAATAAGTGTGTACAGATGTGTGTGAGTGAAAGAACAGGTTTGAAGGAAAAGATATAGTATTCATTTTAGACACACTGAGTTTTTAAAGTCTTACACTATATAGATGAAGATGTTCAGAAGCAGGTAGTGTGTGTCTGTGTGTGTGTGTATCTGTATATATATATCTGTATATATATATGTATATATATGTACACATATATGTATATATATGTGTGTGTGTGTGTATATATATATATATCTGGGAGTCAAATGTGACTAGGGAGTAGCTGAAGTAATAAAGATAAGTGAGATCACCTAGGGGGACACTGTGTGCAGAGAGAGGAGAGTCAAGGACAGAGCTTGGGAGAGTTCCTGAGGGCACGGCAAGGGACACGAGGTCCCTGAAAGAGACTAATAAAGAACAGTCTCAGAGCTAGGAGAACAATAGTTTCAAGGAAAGAGGAATGGACGACAATGTCAAACACAGCAGAGGTCAAGTAAGAACTGTGCCTTTTGGTAGTTAGGTAAGCTTACCAAAAAGAGTCTCAATAGAGTGGTGAAAGCGGAAGGTAAAACGCTGGGAATTAAGGGATGAATGAAAGGTGAAAAAGTAGCAACAAGTAGGAAGCAGTTCTCAAATTGTATCACACAGTTTCCCAAATGTACTGACCACAGAATATTTCCTCATGTAGCACTCCTTGGTACTGGAAGACCAAGCTAGGAAGAAGACATCAATGTCAAGGGAGAGACTGTCTAAAACTGAAAAGGGATAAATAATGAAATAAATTGCTAGAGGGACTAAAGACAGGTTCTGAAGGATATAGTAAAGGAACACCTGTTTGTCTGCAACCAAAGGAAAAATAGTGAGAAAGGGTGTAAGTGAAAATGTTGTACATAGTTAGAAAGCCAACCTATGAAGCAATTCATTCTCAACGACCTCTTTTTTCCCTCCTTCGAAGAACACAAGTCACTTACTCAAAAGTGACAGAGGGGATGAACAGGTCTGAGGTGAATGGTAAAGGTTCAGAATAGCAGCTGCAGAGAAGAGGAGAAAAGAAGAGGGTCCGGGATGGGCTGTGGGTGAGAAATCAGAACTTATATAGTAATATCATTTTAGCTGCCCCACAGTTCTATAACTTCTCAAAGTCCTGAGGAACCCTGAGTAGATGGACTGAAGTGTCACTCTTATAAATTCCAATCCACTCCATCTAAAGCCCAAAGGATCTCATTTCCTGGGGCATAGAGACTAGAAATCTCCTAATATAACACCAAAAGTCAGTAAGTAACTAAAGACTGAAGCATATCCAGTGAGTTTCCAAAACCTCCCTGGGATCTTAAAAGCATCAGTAACAAGCAACTAGAACTTACAGCAGAATCTGTGGGCCAAGAGATTTTAATGTGAGCATTCTTACAAATTAAATACTTATAAGAAATGGCGGAGCAACTAAGCCCATGCGCCACAACTACTGAGCCTGCGCTCTGGAGCCTGCAAGCCACAACTATTGAGCCCGTGGGCCACAACTACTGAAGCCCGTGCGCCCTAGAGCCCGTGCTCCACCATGAGAAGCCACCGCAATGAGAAGCCCGTGCACAGCAATGAAGAGTAGCCCCCACTCGCCGCAACCCGAGAAAGCCCATGCGCAGCAACAAAGACCCAACGCAGCCAAAAATAAAATAAATAAAATAAATAAAAATTTTAAAAAACAGATGAAATGCTTGCTCTTCCATTAAAAGTTATTTACATGTCAAAGTTCTCCAATAACAGTAATCATTAACCATCACAGAGGTATTCTCAATATTCTACCTAGTTAATTCTTAATATTACTCTTCCTATTTATGTGTCAATTATTGGGTTGGCCAAAAAATTCGTTTGGGTTTTTCCATGAGATGTTAAGGAAAAACCCAAAACGAATTTTTTGGCCAACCCAGTATCTCAATAAAGTTGGGAAGAAATATTACTCTTCCTAAAAGAAGCAAAAATATCCATTTAGGTCAGTTAACGAGTAGTCCGGGAGACAGCAAGACCATCACCACATTCCAGAGAGGCAATAATTACTTTACACAGCTATAACTATCTTGTATACCTATGTACATCTTCTATCCATAACTATATATCAGTAAAATCTATTTGTCACATTGCATAGTAAGAGATTTACTTGGAGGCATTCTCTCTAACCAAGAATCCTGCCACATTTAATCACAAAATTTAACATATATTAAGATTTTTCAAACATTTTTCCATAATGATATTTTATGTCATGAAACTATACCAAAGGAAAACTTAAGAAAATGTACAAAACTTAAATTCAGGACTAAATTTGGCCAAATACTCATCTCACCACATAATCGTTAATCCAGGTTAATACATTCAACTAGTTGAATAGCTAATAATAAAAGACAATGTGCTGGGTGTTGTGCTAGGCACTGTGGAGAACAAAATATTTGAAACATAGGCACTACGTTCTAGAAGTTCACACGCTGGCATTTCACAGGTACAGAATGTACCCTGAACCCAATTCCACACTCCCAAGAGCTCAGAACATCCATGTACCAAAAAAAAAAAAAAAATTAACTACCTATAGTGTGCCATTCACTGCTAGCCTGTAAGTTATAGACACATTAATTACAGCAATGTGAAGTGCTACGGAAAAGTGAACAAATGCTTAAAGCTGTCTAACTAGGTCATAAGACCATATGCTTGAATCGAATCCTAAAAGACAAGTTTGCTGAGTCAAGGCAGAGAGAAGGGCACAGGAAGCAAAGAGAAAGTTCAAAGGCAGAGGCAGGAAGAGCATGCTACTCTTCATCGCGCTGCAAATTGCTCAGTAGGCCTGCAGCAGTAATCTGAGAGATCAAGAGGCACCTTGGATGCCTTTCTAAGAGACCTGGATTGTATTCTAATGACAAAGAACAGATGACAAAGATGAGAAATCAACCAAGTAGTGGTTTGAATGAAAAGACCAGAAGCAGGAAACCAGGTAAGAGACTACAATAGCAATAGTCCAGGTAAGAAGTGGAGGTGAGCCTAAACTGTACTTTGGTAACATTAAAAGTGAAAAGAGGGCTTCCCTGGTGGCGCAGTGGTTGAGAGTCCGCCTGCCGATGCAGGGGACACAGGCTTGAAGACAGGCCTTTACCTGTTACCCACCACTGTATCCCAGGGGCCTGCGATTCCTGGCACACGGGAGGGCTCAGTAAAGATTTGTTTGATGCTACTGAATTACTGACACTATCATTGGCATAAGATCGTTATTTTATAAATGGGTTTCATCTTTTGCCCTTGGAAACAAATCTATAAGCTTTTCATATTCTGTTAAGTTATAAAACAAGGAAGAGCATTCTTACTGAATAATTTAGTATCAGTCACTCAGTGTATATTGAAGGAATGATATGCAGAAGATGCAGCTGTGGACAGAGACGTAGTATTGATCCGTATCCCCGAGAGTTCTGATTGGAACTGTTAATGAACAGCAGGAGGCAGAATGTTGAGTCAGTGAAATGGGTGTTCATTCTCACTGCAGTCGGAGGGCAGGGAAAGTAGACAGCACTTTGAGCTGGGACAGCAGGAGGCGACTTGTGTTTAACAGGATGGGGAGGAGGATGAAAAGGGTAGGAAGTGAGGCAGGAAAACGAAAGATGCATTGTCATAGTGTCCTCTGCACCGTGAACACCCTGTAAATGTTTATTGAATTCAGCTTGTTTGGGAGGTCTTTGAACGCTCAGCCGCAGAGCTCAGAGTGCTGGTTATGGCACCTCTGCAGGCTGACGAGGCGAACTCTGCCCATAACGCCAGCCTCTCCTTAACGGGATTAGCAACGCATCGCGGGATTCCATTCCTGGTGGCTCTGGAGAACCGTCTTAGAAAAAGTGTTTCCTGGTGCTTAGATAATTTGGGTTGGAATTCTGAGGGTTTTCTGGAAGACTTCTGAGAAGAGAATCAAGATAGCAGTATTTTAGTGGTATTAATCCAGGACAATAAAGAGAATGTTGACATTGTCTAACGAAGTGTTAGGCTTCTAGAATATTAACAGTGCGGGGTGAAAAGGGCCCTAGCGAGGTGGCTGGCAGCAGGAATAGAAATAAGGAATCACACCGCACACCGCAAAGAAAGGGGCCGTGGTATTTGGGGAGTGGGATTATAGGGGAGGTCAAAGATTTATGCTGTTAAGTCTGCTCCACTAAACCCTGTACCTTCCTTTCCAAGTGCCAAGCTGCTTTTCAAAAAATGATTTTTTCATCCTGATTTTTATGTTTATGGAACCCCCTCCCCTCCGTTTTGCTGAACGTTCATTCTGAAATGATACGTAAGTTACATGTCTGTATTAAGCCAGAGTAATAGGTTTAATCCTCCAGATCTGTATGGTGGGAGTGACTTTTAAAAGCTATTTAGAGAAAATATTTCTGGTTTTACTTTAGTAGATGTCTTCTTTAAAAAAAAGAATGGAACGGTTGAGCAAGAAATCTCTCAGAGAAGGGGTCCATTAAATCACTTAGTAAGCTCCACGAGTCCATGGAAACGCTGCCTCTCTCTTCCAGGGCCACCGGGCCTTCACAGCGCCACTCTGGACCTGGACGGCGACCTGCGTGCCTCCGTGCCCGGTCATGTAGGCCAGACGGCGTCTCTGAAGAGGGGTAGCAGCTTTCAGCCTGGTCGAGATGACGGTGAGTGTCTCCCTCCCACTTTTATCTTTTAAATTTGTGCTCGTGTGATAGCCAACGTTTTTCTCTTGGAAAATTCCATAATTACCTGTGTTACTGCTGCTGAGTATTACCAGGCATCATCCCTTCTACTTAAGCAACTACCCAGTAATTAAATTTAGATAATTAAAATGAATTTTACATTGTACATTAAAGAAATGCCATTTAGGGCTTCCCTGGTGGCGCAGTGGTTGCGCGTCCGCCTGCCGATGCAGGGGAACCGGGTTCGCGCCCTGGTCTGGGAGGATCCCACGTGCCGCGGAGCGGCTGGGCCCGTGAGCCGTGGCCGCTGAGCCTGTGCGTCCGGAGCCTGTGCTCCGCAACGGGAGAGGCCGCAACAGTGTGAGGCCCGCGTTCAGACCACAAGGGGGAAAACACCATCAAAAGAGATGTTAACAAGTATGAATCTCCTAATACACCCAACAGTCCAACAGTTCTCATTCATTTACATCACTCTGGGGGTAAACTAAAACAACAGTAATACTAATCATTTATGATTCATAACTCCACTATTCCCAAAGGTCTAAGACAAAATGAGACTTACATGTTACATAAAGTCTTTTATATATATAAATATATATATATATTTATACATAAATAAGACTTTATGTAACGTGTCATTACTTTTAGGTACATCTTAGCCTGCAATACTCTGAGAAGTTTATAAAACCATTCATTTCCCATCCTTTCATTCAAGTTGACATCTGATTGTTACATGAAGGATGGGAACACATTGTTATCCCTTCAAAAAAAGCATTTTTAAAGTAATTTTTTAAACGATTCAAATGAGTCAACATTAAAATGAGAGCCCCTAGGAGACACTTAATGTCACTGCCTCTTTCCATATATACCACAATGCCATGTACATCTGAATATAAATGACAGCACCCTAAATAAACAGAAACAAAAACCAAGTTTAGGAGGGATGAGGTCAAATTGGAGGAATGGACATTTATTTAATATCTACTATACAAATAATAGATTCTAACAGAAATGTGAATCCTCACAATAATTCTATAAGGTAGGTGATAAAATAGTTCAATCCTGAACGGCATGTGAACCGTAATCACAGAACAAATGTAAAATCTCGAATTCACATGCAGATTGGTCAGGCAGAGGAATGGACAATCATCTGGGCAGAGACTAAGGAAAGATGAAAGTGAACTTGCACTTCAGTGAAATAAAGAACTGCCGATGCAGAGTTTCAGGTGACCTTCCATCTACCACCTGCTCGGTGTTTAGACTGAGACCATGAGAAAAATACAAAACAGAGGAGCTTTGTCACATAATAACACTGTCGAGAAGTAAGACTAGTACCAGGCTCAGATGACTGAAAAATATCAAGAATATTTCTACAATGTTAAATTTTGAATTAAAAACGAAAAAGAGACGATCCTCTAACATTTCAAAAGAAATCACCACCCTATGTTCTAAATCAATTGTGATAATTAAACTAAACAATAGTAATATATGATGGCTATAAATCCCAGACAACCTATGATCAATTTTTCAAAATATACAAAATTCTTAAAATCAACTACCACAAATTTCACATATTGTCTAAGAAAATAAAATTAAACAATGACATTTAGAGACAAGCAAAATACCTTAAGGGTACAAAAATAAACAACACATGCCTAGTCACACATATTTACAATTCAGTTGGAAAAGACAAACAGGTAAACAACCAATATAAGACAGAATGAAATAACATTAAGTATTGTGAAAAGAGTAAAAAAAAAAACAAAAAACTTTTTTTTTCTTTGAGGTGTTTGAGCAGGTATTACAGAAAAGGTAGCATTTGAGCTACTCTCAAAGGAAAAGGGGGACTTCCCAGGTGGCGCATTGGTTAAGAATCCACCTGCCAATGCAGGGGACACAGGTTCGAGCCCTGGTCCAGGAAGATCCCACATGCCACGGAGCAACTAAGCCCGTGCACCACAACTACTGAGCCTGCTGTGCTCTAGAGCTTGCGAGCCACAACTACTGAGCCCGTGCACCACAACTACTGAGCTTGCGCTCTAGAGCCTTTGAGCCACAACTACTGAAGCCCGCGTGCTTAGAGGCTGTGCTCTGCAACAAGAGAAGCCACAGCAATGAGAAGCCCATGCATCGCAGAGAAGAGTAGCCCCTGCTAGCCACAACTAGAGAAAACCCACATGCTGCTACAAAGACCCAACGCAGCCAAAAAAAATTAATTAAATAAAAATAAATTTAAAAAAAAAAAAGGAAAAGGGAAGAAAGTTTTTTTTAGGCTCAATTAACAATGGTACAGAGATAAAAAGGTACAGAGAACTGACAAGGTATTTCATATTATATGAGGTATGAAAGATTCCATATGATTAGAATTTAGTACGTGTGGACAGTTAAAGAGAGATAGCCCTAGAAAGGCTGAACAGATCCTGAAGGGATTTGACAAAAATTATTAAGAAGATACACTGAGGGTATATATGTCAGTTATGTTTAAAAAAGAAAAAAAAAGAAAGAAAAAGGAAAGGAAAGGATAAAAAGATACCATGGAATTTTAAAGAATGGGGATTAGAGGCAGACAATATAGTAGGAAAATCTCAGGATTTAAAATTTAATAGATCTGGGCTAGAATCCCAGCTCTATCACTTACGAACAATAAGCCTTGTCTAAATTGCAATTTCCATATTTTTCAAATGGGGATAATATGTCACTATTGTGGTAAAGCCTTAATATGTTGGCAAATGTAAATTGTCCAATGTATCATCTTTCAATTAATGGGTAGTCAAACCTCAGTAGTTTCCTTTTCATAATAAATGGCAGAATATGGGAGAAGACAGGGAAGAAATGAAGCTATGTACTCTCAGTGACTGGGAAGATGATAAAGCCATTAACTAAAGACGGAATATAAAGAGAATATAAAAGAAGCAGTAGATTTGGAGAAGAGAAAAATACACTGAGTTCTAGACTTGCCAAGTTTGTAGTGATAGAGGGATGTACATCTACATGCAAAGATACCAGAAGGCATGAAAGATTTGGGTCTTGAACTGCAAAGACAGTTCTAAGAGAAATAAAAATTTAAGAATCTTAGGCATACACGGGAAAGCAAAGAACAAGTGAGCCAAGAACAGGAGCTCACAAAGAGCAGGGATGAAACAGTCAAGAATGCGTGGAGGGGACTTCCCTGGTGGCGCAGTGCTTAAGAATCCGCCTGCCAATGCAGGGGACACAGGTTCGAGCCCTAGTCCGGGAAGATCCCACAGGATGCGGAGCAACTAAGCCCGTGCGCCACAACTACTGAGCCTGCGCTCTAGAGCCTGTGAGCCACAACGACTGAGCCTGTGTGCCACAACTACTGAAGCCCACGTGCCTAGAGCCCGTGCTCTGCAACAAGAGAAGCCACCGCAATGAGAAGCCCGCGCACCTCAACAAAGAGTAGCCCCCGCTCGCCGCAACTAGAGAAAGCCCGCACGCAGCAATGAAGACACAACACAGCCAATCATTAATAAATAAATAAGCAAGCAAACAAACAAACAAGAATGCATGAGGAAAGAGCTTCAAATAAAAAAGTGGCCAGCAGTATTAAGTACTGGATAAAACTGTTGGATTTGGTGATCCAGGAGACCTCTGACAAGCTTTGGGATTTGTTTCCAGCAAAATTTTTGATAACACCAAACTCCAAGCACTGAAGGAATAAATGGGTTGTAAAGAAATCAGAGAAAAGACTAGAATCTATTTCAAGGGTCCCCAAGTGGGAACTCCACAGAAGTAGTAATGGAGACCAGATGGGTATGATCATTATTTCAAACAGCCATATGAAAAATAAATTTAGCCTCCACCAAGCTACCTCCACAATATAAGAAAAATATTAAATTTCTTTGATTCTCTAATTAGCATATTATATATTTTAGAATGCAAGCATGAATCACTGTTTTACAAATGTCCTGTGTTCAGTAGACAGACTCTTTCACATCACGAGATTCTTGGTAGAAAATAAATAAAAAGATTATTAAGTACTAAAAGGCTGGGAATCATAGGGCTCCTGAAAGAAATCCAGCACTGAAGAGAAGAAATGCAATTATGAATGAGAGAAAGTTTCTGTTGTTGTTTTAAGGTTTTTGTTAGTTGTTTGCTTGGGTTTTTTTGTTTTGTTTTCAGAAGTGGAAAAACTTGTTTTTCCAAAATTTGTTTTCCAAAAAGATGTTAGGTCAAGATTAAGAAATCAGTGTAAACAAATATTTAAAGTTCCAGAAAGAAAGGCAGTTAAATGTCACTGAGAAAAAAAAGATGAATCATGAGGAAAAAAGACTGACCTTACAAATACTGTGGAGTTATGTATAAGCTACACTCCATGTCTGGAAAACTACGTACCCATTCTCATCCTCAAAAAAAAGTTGTCCTGCAGAAGTTCAGTTAACCATTTAGACAATTACATCAATCATAGTTGTACTAGAGCTATGTTACACAGAAGTGAAGAGATTCTGAAGCCTGACAAACATGGGTTCAAATTTCTGCTCCTCCAGCGACTACCATTGAACCTTAAGGTTACTTAGCTTCTCTGAAGATGTTTCTTCATTTAACAATAACAACTGTCCCATAAGAGACCAAAAGAGACAATACATGTAAAGAGCTTAGCACAGTGCGTGGCCAAAGGTAACCATTTAAGAAACATAGCTATAATCACTAAAATAAAATATAGATAAATATTTTTCTAACCTTAGGATTGAGAAGACCTAAGCTTTAAAGGAAAGGAAACAAATGAAACAGGAAACAGGAAAGATTAATATATCTGGCTACACAATCTTTCAAAATTCTTACATGTGAAAAATCTTTAAAATATTTGAAGGTAAACATAATACAAAATTAAAAAGCATAGGTACAGAATTGACTTATAAGTTACTTTTCTCATACAACAAAAAGATAAAAACCCCAATAGAAAAGAAAATTGCGCTGACATACTCTTTGCTCTAAATAAACAATACCAGGTACCCAACTTAGGAATCCACAAAGACAGTAATGGACACCGGGTGGGTATTTTTCAATGCTTCAACACATGACTGATAGTGTAAGGCATTCTTGCCCCTCCAACATCACATCAAGCTAATAAGGCATTCCTTACATCCTTAAAAAAGAACTATTTGAACTATCTGAAACACAAAATACTACTAGTATTTGAAATATTAGATTCAGATAGCATCAATTCAATCTTTAGCACACTGAATGCAAATCTATTACTAGCTTTTTAATTAAAAATAAAGCATAGTCCTAGCATATATTCTTTAAACGAACCTGATGATTTTTCAAGCTATGCTAAAGAGAGGTACCTTGAAACTGCCCCTGCGATACAGGGGACAGTGGGGGGCGGTCAAGTGGCCGTACCGCTGCATCATTCGTGTTTCCCCTGCAACCTACATGCACTTCCACTTCCACCTGTACCTGTCCTTAGGTAACGGGAGCCCAATTTACTTTCAGACTTTCTTTTTAAAACTGAAAAATAATTCTAACAATCCACATCAAACCTCTCTCCTGATCCCCAGTAAACAGCCTTCATAAAGGATATGTCCATTAGGAATTCTTATCCATAACGGACATATCCCAAACTTTCCACGGAAATTTTAAGTATTTGATTATGTGGACCCCCCCCCACTCCATTTCCCTATTTTTCCTTATATTTAGAAAAATACTATGAAAATTTCAGTTGAGACAAATAACATGTTTTGCAGTATTTTTGGAATAACTTCTTTATTTCTGTGCCCAAGGTAACACAGATACTGCTATGGCATTAACACTAAACAGACCAAAATACTGTGGAACCCCTTCATAATACAAAGTTGCTGACAGAAATAAAACCAAGTTGTTGACTCTGTTATATCTTTTCTGTGTGTGATATGTGTATATGGGGTTATAGGCTTTTGGCTAGCAATATATTAAAAAAAATACCAATGTACTCAGAAAGTTTGGGATGAAAGATATTCTACTTCCAGCTAAACTGAAATTTTGGTCAACAGAGCTATTTTATACAATTACCAATTTCTTTTAATGAGACTATAATAATTATAATCCAAATTAAAATGGAATATAATTCAAATTATTTTGTAAGTACTTCAGATTCAGAGTCATACAAAAGCTAGCCTTTGAGTTATAAAAATTCATTTTCATTAGCACAGATAATGCAAAGACTGAAATGTATAATAACTCTAAGACAACATACTATTGAAGTTGGTTTTACAGCCAACACTTGACAAGTTTACATACAATTTTTATCTCCTAGTAAAAATGTACAAAAAGACAACATGTGGAGCTTTCTGTTGTTCAGACTCCAAATAAATGAGATTTTCTGTAATAAATTTTATATGACTTTTTAATGTAGTACCACTTTGTGTATTAAAAATAATTAAACTTAACTATAAACAAAATCCAAAAGGGAAAAACTAAATTTAAGGGAAGAATAGGAAAATATACTACAAGCAGAGAAAGTTTAAAAAAAGCCACAAAACAAAATCATTTAGTTAGTGAATGGGCCACTAACCTTACTTTGATTAAAAAAAAAAAACAAGAAAACAAAAAACCTAAGTGTATCAGCTAAATCATCCAATCTCATACACACCACCCCACACAGACACAGAAAGCAGCCAAAATATTCACTTTTCAAAAATGTCTAATAAAATTATTTTTACCTGTAAATTGTTTTCTGTGATTCTGTTCCACCAAACCATATTGATGGGTACTCCTGATTTACACCTGTCAGCAAGGCAGCCAATAGGGTTCTTTGCTTTTCGTGCCTTTGATCCCATCGGAACTAGCCTCTCCTCCAGCATCCCCAGGCGATACTTCCTTGGCTAGGAAAAAGAAGGAAAGAAACCAGGCCACTCCTAACATCCCCCATACTAATCTAAGCTAACATAACTAACATACAGAAGATATCAAGAATGGTGGAATAGGAAACAAGTAAAATTTCTAAGACACTCCCTCTAATGTCCTTAGCACCACCCCCCATTCCCCATTCCCCATCCCCATCCCCAGTACGCACACACCTCCAAAATAACCCATAGTCCTAACAACAGTATTACATAAAACAACAACTGTTTTAGTGAAATACATTATAATCTGAGTTTAGTGAACAGAAATTAACTTATCAGCAAAGTAAATGCTTTGCAAATTTTTTTCCACTGGCACTTACCTATTCTCACTGCAATATGAAGAAATGGCTTCAAGGGCACAAAATACAGGTAAAAAAATTTCTTCACACTACATCTTTTTCTGCTCCCCATCTCACTACCTTATTTCCTACCGAGAACCACCCCACTTAGAAGCAGCAGCTTATTTCAAGGAATGGATTTTTTTTAATTTTTAAAATTCTGTGCCCATTAGGGCAGAGTACAAATTGATCTATCTTAAGCAGGCACTGTACTCAGTGAAACTTGTACTCAATGAAAAACAACAATCTCAGACAAAAAAAATACACAAATTTCATTGGTCTTATAAATCTCAATAATTTGAACGAATTGATACTAAGTAGCTCAGTAAAAGCACAGATTCATTGGCTAATATTATAATAAAGTTAGTAAACAATCTTAAAAGTGGTTGGCAGGGATTTTTTATACATGAAGGTTAATGAACAGTTTCCACCATTTCACTTCTCTTAATTATAGCAAATTTGTACTAAATTGCATCTTAAAGGGAATTTGTATATTTTTTTCCCTTTAAGGAATACTGATACATTCTTGGCCAGGTATCTAATTTAAGATCTAAAATAAGAAAATCTATGTTTACTCATTGTTCTGTCTTAAGACTGCTGAAGCAAATAGTTGAAATTAACATTCTTCAAAAATTAAACTTGCATAAGAAAGGAAACTAGACTACCCATCTATCCAATAATTATAGCAGTGGGTAAAGTTTCATGAAGCTAAAATATTTCCACCTCTATGCAATCTTGAACCAATTCAATTACTCTCTGTGTCTACATCACAAGCAACTTTTGTGAATGAGAATAGAAATATACCCTTTAGAACCAAATTATAGATGAAAGAATTTTAAAGCAAGTTATTTTTAAAAACATAGCTCACAACTATAAGGCTTTGACATATAGCAAAAATAATATTGCCTTAATTAAGCCTTCACTAATTTAAAATTTATATTTTAGAAAACGTCTGGGCTAAAGATGATCCTATCAAAAAAGTTCAACACATCAAAGAATATTTACTTAAACAAAATCACAACATGTCAAATAGGTTCTATATAAGGACACCTAAATTCTAGTCATACGTTTGAAAGCACGAAAATTATTGCTTTCAATGTTCTTCTGTTATTTAGAGCCTTCACAAATCCAGACTTGTTTTTGAGTCAGTTATTACCTTAGTAAAATTTATTCTCATAGTAGTTCATTAAGCAACATAGAAAAAAAGGTTTTAAATAAATCCAATGTATAATTCTCCCTCCCCAGCAGCTCTCATTATATGTTTCTTGTTTTTCCAAAAAGGAATTCATTATTCCTCTCCCTCCTCCCCATCACCCCCAAAACCTATAATTAGCCCAAGACCTTTCCTCTTAGGTAGAAGAGATCCCCAAACTTGTGCCGCTACAGATTTAAGTTTCTTCAATAAAGAGCCAGAGAGTAAACTCCAATCCAAAAGTAAAACTTTCTAGGTGATACTGAATGGAAAGACCTAAGGTAGCAATACCATTTAAATACTATTATAAGCAAGAGAAGACAAATGACATCTGAAAAGAGATGGCAGCAATACAGAGCATGATGGTGAGCCAAAAAGATTACAGACAGAAGTCTCATTGCACAGAATGTAAATTATGGTAAAATTTCATCTAAAAGCTAATTTCCAAATTATTTGAACTATTATTTATTCCTTGAAGGAAAAATGTATTTTCAACTAAACATGAGAGCCTACTTTGTATCAAGAACTGTTCTAAGTACCTGGAATGCAATGATGAATAAAACACACACCTTTCCCTCCGAAAGAGGACATAACCTAGTAGCTAACAAAGTCATGCGAACAGAACACACTCACTGTGATATGAAAAATGCATATATAATCAAGGTACCAATTGAACAGAGGCAAAGAAGCCTTCACAGAGAGGATGAATGCAGTGTTAAAGGAGTGTGTCTAGATAGGAAACAAAACAAAACAAAACAAAACCAGAGTGAGAGAGAAAAAAAGATGTATTTGTAGGTTAGGAAAAATGCACATGTAGAGGCATACAGGCACTCTGTTGTCAATTAAGGGAAAACTACAAGTTTTCAGTCTATCATTAGTAGAGGGCCAACCTTGAGAGCAAAAGATGAGGCTTGAAAGCAATAAAAACCCGTGAATTGTTTTGTATCCTATGCCAAGGAGTTTGGACTTCACTCCATGGGCAATGGGGAACTATTGAAAGCTTGTGAATGAGAATTAAACTGGAAATAAGGTAGACAAATCAATGGTCTCTGACGATAATCCAGGTTGGGGTTTCCCAAATGCAGCACTACAGACTTTGGATAATTCTTTGCTGTGGAGGGCTGTCCTGGGCCACTGCAGGACCATTAGCGGCATCTGCCCCGGTCGCGACACCAAAAATATCTTTGATGTTCTGCAGGAGGAGGGGGACAAAACTGTCCCCATCTGAGAATCACAGGCGTAGGTGAAGGATGGGAACTCAAGGAAATTGCAATGGAAATAGAAGGCGAAGGCATGGCTGGGGAAAGAGCTGCTAGTTTAAAAACAACTATCGGTGATTAAATGACCGTAGGGGCTACGGGAAATAGAGAAGTCATATGGAAGGTGAGGAAATAAAGGGCAAACAAAATTTTATGGGAAATGTTTATTTTCCCCAAACCCTTCTGAGTCCTACAAGATCCAAACCCCTCCTCCAGAGCAAACAAAAGCACAAGCCCTCTTCCCTTCCCCTTAGCTTCCAGCAGTCCCTTCCTAAACCAATCTTGAGAATGTGTTGGTCAAAAAAAAGGTATGTTTCCTGGTTGATCCTCCACTCTTGACAGCCTCCTTGCCAGTCCAGCCTGCTGGTTATTATGAAACGGAAGCATTTTGAAAAGTCATGTCCTGTTGGTAAGTAACCAGCTTGTCTGCTCCACCTCCTAGTAAGTCAACACTGTACATCAAAATTCCCATTCTTTTTGCTCCTGTGGTAAAATATCCAGCATAACATGTAACTATTTTTTCTCTCTCTAATATATACAATTTTTACTTTAAGTCTCAAGATTCACTACAAAACTGATTTTTATCATTCTTCACAAAATCTAAATAAACAGCACAATAAGAGAGTAGTTGAAAATAGTTTTACCCTTTTTATTGGGCATTTAAAAAATAACAACCTAGGGCTTGAAAAAGTTGGAGAATGTATTCTAGACTAGCACATCTCAACTGTAATGAACATATACTCTTCTCAGGATCTTGTTAAAAGAAAGATGCTAATTCAGCAGGCCTAGACTGAAGCATGAGATTCAGCATTTCTAAAAAGTTCCCAAGACTACTAGTGTGCTGCTGGTCTGGTGATCACCCTTCCAGTAATAAAGTTCTAGAGAATGTCAGGGAAGAGACCTGGATAAGAAACAACTAGTGGTAAAACAGAAATTGGGGCCACCCCCCAAAATAAACAAAAGGATAGGGGTTCAAATAGTTAACATCCGACTCCTTTAGCTTGCCCTAAATACTCAGAGCCTTCAAGACCATTACTCACAGCCCCCAAAGCCCTGGCTCTTCAAAAATCCTTGCCCTAGTCCATAGAAGACCAATCCAATGGTTTAGGACTTAGGGAAATCCACTCTCATTCCTAACAAATAAGATAAGTCTCCAGACTGTGTCAAAAGAAAGAACAATAAAAGTTAATTTTTAGGACTGTTTTATTTCAAAACCTTAAATGCAAATGCATTTTTTTTCATTCATTCATTCACTTAACATTTCAGCATGGGCTTTTTGCCCTCCCTAGATGACCTAGCGGGGTGGGATAGGGAGGGTGGGAGGGAGGCTCCAGAGGGAGGGGACATGGGGCATGTGTATGCATATGGCTGATTCACTTTGGTGTACAACAGAAACTAACACAGTATTGTGAAGCAATTACACTCCAATAAAGATTTTTTTAAAAGAGAGAGAAATACAGTGGTAAGATCTATTCTCTTCCCCTAAAAAGTTCAGTCTAGCAAAAGAAAAATATATAAATACCACTGCTCATATAGAAAATGTTGTCACAGACCAATGTTGAGAGCACAATTCTTTTGGTAAAATTTCAAAACAGCATCATCTCTACAATACTTCACATTACAGGTCTTGTTATTATATATCATAACCTAATCATTAGTTATAAACTAGAGAAATCAATTGTTATCCTAGCACAAAAAGTTTTCCAATGCCCTGAATTTTAAGAATGCCCTCTGAACGTCAAACACAGAATAACTGTGTTTTCATTATTTATACTCTGAAACAATGAATGATGATTTAAAGCTACTATGAATGGCACTTTTAAACAATTTGTATTTTATTAATCAAACATCTTCACATACTTGGCAAACAGTTGTGCACATATATGAAATACTGATATTATCTCCCTTTAGACAATGTTTAATGAAATGTATTAACTCACTGCCTTTTGCAGTTACAACTCAGCAACCTACCTACCTCTTGCCGCTTCTAAGGGTCTGAGGTCCACTGACAGAAACCTCTGGCCTAGAACTTACTGTATATTTATTTGAAAATCAACTTTCATTTCTCTTTTACGACCTCTTCTGAGGTACAATGGTCTTCCCTCAATTAATTAAACGCCCTAACGGTTTAGCATATTTGTTATTATGAGAACTAAATACAAGATTACATTTCCATTAACCGTCAGTGGTTAATGTAAAACTCACTAGGAAAAAATAGACTCCAACCTGATTAAAACCATTTGAATATTTTAAATCAAATAAATTAGCTAATTTCCATCTAGACACAGGGAACTACCTCTACTTAATTTATTAGTTAATTAGGTCTGTTAATACACCTGGATTTTAAAGGCTCTCACACCTAATCAATTTAGAATAGTAAATCTAAACCTGTAAGTGATTGTATACTTAGGGCTCCAATCAATTTTCTCGAGTAAAAGATTTAAAAATCAAAAACAAACACAAGTCAGCATCAAAGATTATGTTGTATTTTGTCCTGCCATTCATTATCAGTAATTGTAGGTTTTCATGGAAATATATTAGGTACCTTAGGTTTTCACTGTTTAAATAAAGCCAATTATAGGATGGGATGGTGAGCAGGTCTATAGAAAGTGGGTCTACAGAAAAACAGACTGTCATTGTTAAAGACTCATGGGCAGGTAAACATCTATAAATGAAAAAGATCTTTTAATCTGTGGAGTCAATACAGAAATCACATATAGGCTGAGAGGAAGAAAACAGAGGATGCTGCTAGGTAAAAAGTAATCTAAATTATGTCAAATTTAGCAGAACAGGATTTACACACACAGAAATGTTTTTTAAGCTCTACTGAGTTTGATATTAGGAGAAGAGGCCCACTATATTATCTACATAAATTTAAGAAAGCCTACAAAGTAGTCATTACTTCTGTTCTCAAAACCTCAATGTTACAATGGAGTTTTATGCCACCAAAAATGAGATCAGTTGTTAAGCAAGGTCACATTCAATTTCTAAAGACTTGGAACACCAAACTACCATTTCTTTTATTCTTTTGCTTTAGAATAGAACCAGAATACAAGATGTAGAAAAACAAAATACCAGGCCAAAGTTATTAAAATCTTTTAAGTGCAAGTGAGTAATGTTGTTTTAAGTCATGAAAGTTATTGCTACAATAAACTATCACCTGTAATGACCATAAAAAATTTTATATGAATTTTAGTCCCTTATCAAAAGCAACCATCAGGCTAAAATGCCAATTTGCTTATTAGCAAAAGGTTCCCTTTTGATTTATTTATATGTGTACCCTTGCTTAAACTGAATCTTGAAATGAAGCAGAAGATCTTCAGCAATGCTCTTTACTATGATTGAACTTAAAGTAGGTAGTGGTTAATCAAAGATAAATGATCTTACACACATTCAGAAACAGATAAGCATATGTTTTTAAATTGCAGGATTATAAGCAGCAGAAGACTGCAACGACTACCATTTGACAAGCACAATGCACTATGCCAAGCACTTTATAGCCATTAATATATTTAATACTCAAAATTCTGTGAGATAGGCACCATTATAAACCAACTTTACAGATGAGAAGAGTGGGCTTAGATGAGGTTAAAATAACTTGCCTATAATCTCAAAACTAACATAAGGTCAGGCTCCAGAGCCTGTACTCTTAACTAAATTTATTCCACATTCTATAGTATTCCTTAACATGTTACAATCTTAACATTATTCTAGCTAATTCTAAAATGACCAAATACAAATTCCTAAATTAATCAATCTTTCTTTGACTCTCATCGGCATGGACGGGATCAAGGAGAAACAGCAGCTACAGAGGCTTCATTAAGCCACTCCCTCCTCCCCACTTTCAAAATGCAAGAACAAATCTTGAGAATTAAACAGAGTTAGGAAAAATTACACAGTTTTGGTTAAATTTAGCTTAAAACTTAGGCTAGCATGTTTGTGGATGAGAATTCTAAATTGATCTTCACTAATTTATTCCTGACCCCTACTTCGTAGGAAAACAGGGATGAACCACCAGTAATACCAAACTCTTAATATCAGCTACTACACTTTGTAAATACAGTGCCCAGAGTAGAGTGTAAAGAAGCCAACCAGAATATCTCAGAATGATCTACTAGTTCCCAGGTCCAAGTGGCAGATGCAGCATGGTTTCACTAAACTACCATTATTAGGTAAGAACCAACTCAAAATCCCCAAAGCTAAAGCTAAATAATGACTATAGTCAACAGTATTACATACTGTATACAAAAGCCAGGCTGTTTCAGTTCACGTGTTTAAACACGGTAGCGTGTCAAACACCAAACAACCATACACACCTAAAAAAAAGCCTCCAAAACAAAAAACTCTCGCGAGATCTTTTTAAATCAACCAACAGGACAAAATTCCCTTGTAATCATAAATTTTGAAGACTCTTGACTCAACAAGAGCAAGTTGTCACTGCACACAAAGTACGAATTGAAATAAAGTAGAGAAAATACGTGGCTGAACTCCTATTTTGTTACAACAAAATTTAATCTGTTCTTTCCAAAGCACACCTTTATCTCAACACAATTCTGGAAGTTCACCCTGGAGGACTCTTCATTTAGGAGGAAAATAAAATTAACTTTTTCAAAGTTGAGCCCTTTTCTATAGGAACTATCATATTGTTAAACAAGTTTCAATCTAATCTAATCCACCATTTTAAGAAAAGAATAGACTGATGGGTTAAACAGTAAGAAGAACGTCACATTTAAGTCTGACAAAACAGAGAAGAGAGAGAATGTAACTGTTTGCTAAAGGGAAGTTGATTACTATAGATCATTAGCAATAAAAATGATAGTGGATTCAAATTACATAAAAATAATGACAGTCCTTTCAATATAAACTCACCAACTCATCAGACAGGGAATTACCATGTTATTTTAACAAAAATGAGCTTAATATTCTATTTTTTAATGTACTTAATAAAAGATAATCAGAGTAATAAGTATGACATTTCAAAATCGACAGCATAAACTACCTGTGGAATTCAAGACCAAAAACAAAGAAGCTTAAATGTCTAAGAAACGAAGAGTTTACAACAAATTTAAAAAGGATATCCCAACAGTAAAATAAAAGCATAGGACACCAAAGAAACACCAAAGGTCAATAAACATAAAAGAGAAGCTCAATAGCAGCAATAATGAAATTTTAACAAGGAGGGATTTTTGACTATAAAATGACAAAGATATGAAAGATTTTTACATCTCAGTGTTTTCAAGGCTATAGAAAAACCAGCACCCATGAGCAGAAAGAAATATAAACTTGTGCAACATTTCTGAAAAGTCAGCTATCAATTATCAAAAGCTTAATTGTATATTCTTGCCCTAGAAATATACAGTTTACAAAAACTTACACTGAGATAATCACATAAATGGAAAAGCAGGCAGGCAGCAGGTCAATGTTTTATCTCCTCCTCTGCATGTTACCAGTGGTCTCTCTCTCCACTACCTCTTCATTTTTTACCTTATAGAAGATCTTACCTTTCTATACTGTCCTAGAAAAATTTTTTTCTCTGAAACATAACTAAATATTATCTATCTTATTCCAAGTAAATTACTTGATCTAACTTCCATTTCCCAGTCTGTAAAATGGAAAAAAATAATATCTCTCAAAGAATTGTTGGGGTGACTAAATGATAAAATGAAATTATAAAACATTTAATTTTATAAAAATATTACCATATTACCTGAAACGGATACAGAATATCATTGCCAACATAAATAAAATCAAGTCTGCCACTGCATAGTGAGAAAATCCCAGATGTATTTTCACCAAATCTGAAGGATGTGTTTGAGAAGCTAACAGCTATGTGGGGAGGAGGGGCCTGAACACCTCAAAGAAGGACATTCTCAAAGCAACTCTAGGAGAACGGCTTTTCCAACGGACAACTCTAATACAGCCTGATCCAGAGTGAGTAGCAACAGACATTTATCTATTTAATAATAGTTAACAATTCCCAAGCAAGACTAGAAAGGTTTGGCTAGCACCATGTATTACCAACAATAGCTTCCGTTTATTGGGCATTTCTCATTTAGTCCTCATAACACCTCTACATGCCAGGTACTAAGGTATTATTATTCTCATTTTGCAAATGAAGAAACAGAAAGGTTTAACTAAGCTTAAACACACAAAGACAATCAGTGACCAGATGTATTTTCACCAAATCTGAAGGATGTGTTTGAGAAGCTAACAGCTATGTGGGGAGGAGGGGCCTGAACACCTCAAAGAAGGACATTCTCAAAGCAACTCTAGGAGAACGGCTTTTCCAACGGACAACTCTAATACAGCCTGATCCAGAGTGAGTAGCAACAGACATTTATCTATTTAATAATAGTTAACAATTCCCAAGCAAGACTAGAAAGGTTTGGCTAGCACCATGTATTACCAACAATAGCTTCCGTTTATTGGGCATTTCTCATTTAGTCCTCATAACACCTCTACATGCCAGGTACTAAGGTATTATTATTCTCATTTTGCAAATGAAGAAACAGAAAGGTTTAACTAAGCTTAAACACACAATCAGTGAAGAAACAGGGATTCAATTCAGACTGCCTGGCATCCAACTCCAAACCCTAAAACCTTGACCATTATTCAGTGCTACTGGGTTATTACTATTCCCAACTCTTTGCTCTTGGAGAGAGATAAAAACTCACCATGAGCTCTAAGCAAGCTATAAACAGGAACCATGATGCTCCCCTGCCTACCGGCACTTGGACTCCAACAATTCTACCATACGTATCTCTAAATCTAAAGCCTGTGCCATGCCACAGCATGGCAAGCAGAGGTGAATGGAGGTTCAGTCAACTCCAGTAAAAGAAGAATAGCTCTGAGTGTATTAATTTGGAATTCTAAATACAATTTTCCGTAACAACATTCCTGCACAGTACTCATGGGTAAAAGATATGGATGTGGCTGACGTGGAAATCTAAATACTAAGTAAAACAGTATTTGAGAACATATATAAAATGTTTAAAAATGGTTTTATAGGTGAAGTTTTAGATTGTGATTCCCATTACGATTTATTTTTCAATATCTTCCCCCTTTTCTCTTCACCTTTTATTTTTTCCCCGAGATCAATATTTGGTTCCATGTTCAATCAATATTTGGTTCCATGTTTTAAAATGAGCCTAGCCATCCGAAGGATTGTGGAAAGATTTACATCCCAGATTATCTAGGCCATAATCCTATTAATTTCTCCAAATGTACTTTAGCTTTCTCCATAAGAGAACTCTACCATAATACTCACCAGTCTGTTATTCCTATTTGGTTCCCTATGTAAAAGTAAATAATGTAAAAGTCATCTTTTGAAGACATTAGAACAGAAATGTACACAAAAATTTTTAAATGTCAAATTAATCAGAAATCATACTACATATATAGATCAGTAAGTTTTGTAACATAGATGATACAAAAAGGAAGGGATGCTCTTAAGATCTGAGAACAGTGGGGAGGAGGTTCCGAACTGAGATCAAGCAGAATCATCCAGCACTAGGCCTCCCAGCTACGCCGCCTGACAAATAGGCCGGCAGTAGATGAGCCAACCTCTTTGGATCCCGCTCCCCTCATCCTGACAAAGAGCTTGAAAATCAAGAACAGATGATATAAACATGATACTTCACAAGTCTTTTGTCCTCTAAACCCAAAGAATTTAACTTGTTATTAAAACCTAAACGATTTACAGAAGTGAAAGTCTGTCATCCCATTATCAGAAATAAAATGCAAATGCCCAGGTAAAGCTGCATATTGATTGAAACATCATACTCAAGTACAATTAAAACAAGAAATGTAAATGACAAGCACCAGAGTGTTTTTGCCTTAATGTGGGGAGGGGAGAAAGCTAAATAGGAAAATGACTAGACAACTAAAAAAGAGGGCAAAAAAGGACCAAGAAATATATAAAAGGGAAAGCCAAGATTGCCAGACACAAATTTTGAAGGAACATTCATCTCAATCATCTGCGGGTGCACAGCTTAGCAAGAAGTCATCATGTTATTTATGAATATCTGTATCTCTACATCTAACTTTGTTATAAAGATACTTTATTCCCAGAGGATTTCTGACTGAAAATTTTACTGCTGTCCAGACCACATTTGTGATTTACAGTGACTCTCAGGTCTTTTTCTGTCATACCAGTTCTCGGCTTTATCTACCCTGTTGTTAAGGCTTCCTTATGCATTAATGTCTAATATATTCACTCCCGTTTTCAACAGAACTCCATCTCCAGTGTTTTGGGGGGCTTACCTCTCCCACTGAGTATATAGCCATAATTCAATTTCTTCCACCACCACCCCTGGCCAACAATAATTGTACACATTTTCAAATAATGGTTACTTTTCCTATCTATATTTATGTATTTCTAATGTAGAAAATTTTAAAAATCAATGCTTCTCAAATATCAACTGTGAAAGATCACATTTTTAAAAAATTTCCTATGCATCATAGTCCTATATGTTCGTAAAACAAAAATGAATTACTAGAAAAATGATGACACGTTTGGATGTTGTGGTATTATCAGATTGTTATACAAGTTTCTAAACGTTTACTTTTAACGTTTTAACTTATCTCCCTACAGACAGGAAACAACTCACCGTCTAGCTCCAGTCACTTGACACGCTGTGACCATCAGCGCCCTAAGGCATACATACTCTCAGTACACAGCTCCTTCAGGAAATCTTCCACATATTTAACAACAATAAACCAACCCAGACAAATGGCTATGAACCTTTTTTTATACCGTTTTTCACTTCACACATTTTACTTCAGCAAGTCCTTATAGATACAAGGCCCTCAGCCATAGTTTCTTAGCTTATGTGATAGAAGAGAATTTTTAAATTTACTGAAGATCCTAACTCTCTACTTGTAATCAAATAATTCCTTCTGCTTAATATGTTTGCTTCCCCATATTCCTCACCTTCAAAAACCACAACTCAAAACTTCTCCATAAACTCTTCTGGAGCTAGAGAATTCTCCGCTACTTAGCAATCATCACACGTTTAAATTCACGGTGATTAATACACTGCTGTGTAAGTGTTCTCTAGTAGATTCATGCATTGTCTCTTGAATTAGATTTGAGGAAAAGCAAGAAAAACATCAGTCCATTCTTTTTAAATTTTTCACACAGCCCAGAGTAAGACTGCCCACAGTTAAAATATCTGACTCATCAGATCCAAATAATTCACATACCCCACAGGCAAAAAGCAGCATTTGCAGCTCAGGGGTTGGCCCAACTGAGATTTTCAGAAAATAAGCACTTCACTGCTTCCTTCCATATTGAAGGTTTTGTCTACTGTCACTTCTCACTCACTTCTCACTGCTTGTGTCCAACTCTATTCCACTTCTACCCTAGGGATTTAGAAAATACATATTCCCATTTCTGAGACTAGTACGTAAAGCAAAAGTAAATGTGTTCTTGGTGAGAGCCTGGTAAGGAAGTCTATAAAACCAAACCCATACCTTTTAGTCTACCAATCTTAGTTGCTTAAAAACATTTTGTAATTAATTACCTCCTTGTTCTCATCTATTTTCAAAAAGGAGATAATACTAGGTACATGAGGTATTGATATAATTCATACCTGACCCCACAGTTTTATTTTCTTGTCTAGAGAACATCTATCTAGTATTCTTGAAATTCATTTTATACTACCTTCTGATCAGAGACTTCCTTAAAGCACCTTAAGCTTACATCAGTTTTCTAAAATTGATACTTTCTTTTTGATCTTTCTCCTATTACTTAGGAAACTGAATTAGTTACGACTTTACAGTAATTTCCGCCAAGATTTACAAGCTCCTGAACATCTTCAGCTGCTGCCGACCCTAACCAAAATCAGCACCGCCTCTGAATTCCTATCACTATTAACAAGATTCTCAGTAAGACTCAAAGGCATCCAACTACAATAAACTACTACAAGGTACTTCAAAATCGATTCATGGTCTAGCAACCTCAATTCCAAATAAAACTAAATTAAATTTCTAATATAAAGAGATTTTAAACTGTTTTTGAACAGCTGGGCCAATTATGAAAAGCTGACGATTTTAAGTTTGCCTTGTAATGAGGAGTTTAAATTAGGGGAGAAATCTTTGGTATTTAGACAAAGCAGTCAGAAAATAAAGTCAAAAGATGATTAATACACCTACAATGGGTCACGTAACATCTAATTTAATGTTGTAGTTGCTGTTATCTTAAAAAGAATGCATTAAGATAAAGAAAATGAGCAAAAATAAGAAGGCTTTCATCCCTTCACATAAAATGTCTCTATTTCATGCACAGAGATCAAATAAAATTCTGCATATAAGAGATATACACCAAGGAAAATGGTTAACAAAAAGCAAGAAAAACATTACAGTCCTCCCCCACTTAAGAGAACACTGACCATTATGTAGGTAACATCCCAGTTTCACCCCTATGTTCCATTTAGTTTCACGTAAGTTTCCATCTCACCTACCTTTCTTCTCTGAGAGATGTTGAGGGCACCAAAGTCATTAAACAAGGATGAAGCAGGTGAAGTTAGAGGATCTGGAAGGTAAGTTATATAAGTTTCCACACAGACAACTCAGGAAACCGATAAATCTAATAAATGTTTAACTTGAATGCTTATAAAGTAGTAAAAAAAAAAAAAATCATATACCACAACAATAAGCTCAATGCCTCACACAGTGGGTGTTCAAATATTTTGTAAGTGAATGAAACACAAACTGGAGACTACTTCATTCAGCCAATAGGCAGTACACATTTATTCAGAAGCTATATGAATCAGAATGCATCTATTTGCTGAGAACCAAAAGAAAAATAGAATAGAAAAAAAAGGTGATCTTAACCATGTTATTAGGAATGTGTTTATGAAGGAAGTCTACCTGTAGTTTGTGTTCTTGAGACCAAACCATAAGAAAAATAAAGAAGGGGTGAGGTGGCAGGGAGAGTAGTCGAACACACTCTGAGCGATAGGACTTGGATGTTAACACTTAGGCAAGACCTTAAAACCATCTACCCTACAGAATATTCCCTATTTTTAAGTTTATCACCACATATTTGATATTCTTACTAAAAAGATAAGGTAAATTAAGTTTTTAAAGATGAAAATATTAAATGTTTCAAAACACAAACATGAAATCCAAAGATTTTATAGGTTCAAAGCTCTATTACTCTGTGGCCAGAAGTTACAAACAAAAGTACATCTCTGAATTGTTTCTCACTTAACAAATCAGAAGAGTTTCTGAAAAGGAATACATGGTATACATTGAAATATTTTTGTCTTCATTTCTGAGCTTTAGTTAGTCCTATGTTTCTCATTAAATTATCTGTAAAATCCTAAAGAAAATATAGTAAATGTTGTCATTTAAAGGAACCTTAAATCTCTTCATAATGCAGTACATATAAATTGCTGCTTAATTTCTCTGGTTTCTTCTGTCTGGATTTTCACAGTCTAGTCCTTCATTAGAATTAACATTAATTTAATATAACTAATAATGCAAAGAGAAAGAAGTTAATAAAATAGTAAGATACAAGATTTTTATGTAATTTATACATTCAAGACTATAAAAACAGGCATTATTCATCCTTTACGCTACCTTTGATAGCGTTTAAAAGTCAGCATATAAACTCTATGGGAATGCCAAAAATATTATAATGCTACACATTAGTTTCTAATAATTTTATTCACTATTAAAATGTTGCTATTTTTTCCTACAGCAAAAGAAAGTTGAAATTTCTAAGTAATGAGAGAGATTTAATACACACATAAAATGTCTAACTCAGAAATAATCAACATGCAAATTCTTATTCTCATCATTATAAATAACTGTTTACATTTTACCGATATAGAATATTAATAAATTGTTACACATTTTTTAAAAAACCATTCCTGAACATTTATTTTTCAAAATAGGATACAAAAAGATACAAAAGAAACATTTATTTTTAAATTAGGATATGAAAAGGAAATTCTGTATCAAAAGGCTTAAAAATGTCCATAATCTTTGAAACAGTAATTCCATGTCTAAGAATGTTTCCAAAAGAAATAACTCAAAATATGAACACAGATTCATACACATAAGTCCAATACTGGACGTTAAAAAAAACAAAAAAACAAAAGTAAGTAAATTATGAAAATCAACAACAGGATTCAATTTATAATGACCAAGAAACACTCATGTTATAATTTAAAAGTATATTTAATGCAATCTCAGGTATTATTATGTATATAAAGTATTATGTATTATGTGTATATGTATACATATATCCAAATCTTAATACTAGTTATCTCTGAGTGTGAAGATAACAGATCATATTCTTCTTTACACCTATCTGTAATTTCTACAATGTACATATTGTTTTTAGAGTCAGAAATACATATATCTGTAGGAGAAAAAGGAACCAAGTCTTACCATGGCCTGCATATGGCTTGGCACTGTCATTTAGAAGGCTTGGGGAGCTGCTACTATTAGTCATTCTCTGAAACATAAAATATATATACATAATATCATTGAGGAATACAGAATTAAGAATATTCAACCGATTAAGTTAAGACTGACCCTCTTTGCGTCTTCCCCTCCAATCCATCGTTCACATCAGTGACACTCTAATCCTCCTATAAATGCTGCTGCTTGGATTACAATCATCTATGCAGAAACTTCGAAATAATCTCTATAACACATCAAATGAAAAGTTTACTCAATAGCCAGGTATATAAAACCAAAGTCACAGAACTATTTTGAACTGCACTTCCATAACTTTTTAGCCTGAGCAAGACACATAACTACTAAGTTTCCTTGTCCATAAAGTATCAACTCCAGTATCCATCCAAGAGGATGTGAATGACTGTAAGTCAATAAACACTCTCTACGATTCTCTCCCAACGCATATGATCCTTCATACACCTCACAGAGTCTATAAAATTAGGCTCTTCGCTGTTCTCTAAATATGTCCCCACGCTTTCTTAACACACTCCACAGCCTCTATGGTCTCACGATCCTGAAAGGCCCTCGTTCCACACTCAACAAAACACACAGAGGAGTGAAACCAGTCCCTTTCTATGCGTGCCCTACATTCTCCAACTCCACCCCTGAAAGCTCAGCCTGACTCCAACCTGCAAGAGACGGCTTACCCATGTCCCACCTGCCTCACCACCGCCTAAGATCCCACATCCCGCCCAACAAATGTGAAAACAAATGAAGACTCCAGATGTCTCCATCCCGGAATAAATTTCAGCGTTCAGTGCCACATAAATTCATACCAACAATACCTGCATCAAGGGATACTTTGTTTCTACAGGGCTTCCAAATCCATTAACTCCAATAAAGCTGGTGCTGAAATATGAATCTGTGAGGCTGGTATCAGTTAAAGCACCTCCATCTAGTCCAGGAACTGAAAGAGAAGGAAAATTCAAGTATTTAAATTATTTAAAAGCACAAAACACTGATGTAGTTTCTCTGTTCCCAGATAAGTTTTAAAGTCTCAAATCTCTGTCACACTTGTTTTTATTTACCTGTTCATAACAAAAGGCAGAACCAAACAAAGCTGTCTCAACTCTAAAAATTTGTTAAACAATGCTCAAGTTGACATTTTTTTTTCCACAGAGATAGCTATTTATTTTATATTAGTTACCTGAGAGCCACCAAGCACAACATGAAGAAACAAACCACACTTGCATTTCTACTTTTCTCATCAAGTTTTTTTCTTTAACTTTGCAAGAGGACAGGAGAATATAAACCACTGCATTTTCTCCTGTGAATCTTCATATGCTAAACAGAGACCAGTTTCTCGGGACTGTTTCTCATAACACATCTTAAGAAACAGACCAGCAGTCTCATATTAACTCATAATTCAGTAAGCCAATTCTACGGTGGGAGCAATGGGATAGAGCCGAGGGGTACAGACAAGCTTTCTGTCGATTTTATGGTAGAATAATACAGAATCATTGTAACTACTAAGACAACCCATCATATACCGACAAAGTGATGGACAATGTTCTAGATGCTATTTCCTGGTAAGTACAGTTCATCCTTGAACAACACAGGTTTGAACTGCATGGGTCCAATTATACACAGACTTTTTCTCAATAAATATACTGGAAAAATTTTTGGAGATTTGTGACAATTTGAAAAACTCAAAGATGAACCTCGTAGCCTATAAATATCAAAAAAAAATGAAGAAATCATACGTCATGAATGCATAAAATATATGTAGATGTGGATACCACTGTATCCTTACATAGGCATAAGGTGAGTGACATTTAATATAAAATTAATGTGTTAGTTTTCTTACTGTTTTATAACTTTGCTTTCAAAGAATTACATTACCGTGCAGTATGCCTCTCTCTCTCCGAACTGGAGAAACTATTACAGGTGACATAACCTATCATCACAGGTTAAGTGTTTTTCTTTAAATGTAACATTTCCAATACTGTATAATGAATATGACTATAAAAATTTTATAATGATTCATTTATTAGTGTATAGGCTAGGCTATTGTGAAGCAACCATATCACTTACACTAAACTACACTAAAGCAATCATACTGCTGCTTCTTCATTATCAGTGCAGGATACCTGTAAATAAATATGAACTTCTTTTTCACATTATCTTATCATTTTTGATGTCTAGTGTTAGTAAAACGTATGACACTTACTTTGTATCGTATAAGGCAACAGTGATGTAGGTACAGACAGAAAGTGGTTCACCTTGTAAGCATACAATGTAAACTTATATCGATAAATACAGTATAGAACTGAAAATGTATTTTCTCTTCCCTATGATTTTCTTAATAGCCTTTTCTTTTCTCTAACTTACTTTATTGTACAGTATACTTACTTGTACTTACTTTATTATACAGTATATAATACATAGAACGTAGAAAATACGTTAATCGACTGTTTATGTTATTGGTTAGGGCTTCCCAGTCAACAACAGGCTATTTGTAGTTAAGTTTGGGAGCAGCCTATGGGACTGGAGTTCCATAGACCATGCTTTAAAAAAAAAAAAAAAAAAAAAGCCCAGCTGAAACTACTAAGTGGTTCTCCTCTGCCAACTAGGACATCACAGACAAGATGCTGGCAGTGCTCATCCCAAGGGATGAAATCCAAACTTCCTAGTCTGACATTAAAAAGCCCTCAACAATCTGTTCTCAACCTATCATTCTAGTATTTCCTGAAAGTGCTGGGTTTGAGACTCAATTCTGCCACTTACTAGCCACAATGTCTTAGGCAAAATGGTTATAAAGTAGAGATGATACCATGACTTGTAAAATGAGCCTCATACCATCTACCCTGCAAACTTCCACAAAAAGTTATGAAAAACAATGAAACAGTATCTTAAAAGTTCTTGTAAAAATCCTGATGGTTGCACAGCTCTATAAATTTACTAAAAGTAATTGAATTGTACATTTACAATGGGTGAATTTTATAGCATGTAAATTATATTTCGATAAAGCTCCTTTTTAAAATCGGTGGAGAAAAATGGGATTACTCAATAAATGGACTTAAGACAACTGTGTATCCATCAGGGAGAAAACTGAGTACCTTACAGATATTTCCAAAAGATCAAAGATTATAATGTCAAAGTATACATCTACTATAAAAAGGTCTTACAATAATCCTAACATTATTGAATTCTCTCCTCCAGTCAAAATGATAAACTCACTATATTTTGAAGGTCCACACTTCATCAATTCTCACACACACACACACACACACCCCAACTCTATGTTCTTCAAGACCCAGGTATATGGAAAAAAACCAAAATACTTGAAGTCAGTCATTCAGTTCTAATCCAACCCTTGCCACTTACTAGCTGAATGACCTTGAGCAAAACCCTCTAAATTTCATTTCTTCATCTGAAAGAGAAGGCAATCCCATCTCACTCACAGGGCTGTGAAAGGGACTCAAGTGAAGTAACCTACGCGGAATGCCTAGCATCCTGTCTCAAAGGTAATCATAAATGTTATTTTCCTCTTCTCTTATTTCTAGAATGTATACCCCAATTATTCCAAGTTGTGTTTAACACACAACTCTACCTCTTAAGATACTGTTTATATCATTCATGTCACAAAATTTTTTTCCTTTGATTTCTTATTGCTGTCTTCAACTACTTAAACATTTTAATTCTTACCTGTTTCTGAACTATCTACCCATCTAAATTATCTGTAAACTGAGATTTGGGACTACTCCTGATATTTTTCTGGTATTCCCTACTCTACTAGCACATTTACATAAACACTTATTTACAATTAAGCCCTTTTTAAAAGTAGGTATTTTTAAAAGTTGATAAAAGATACAACAGGTTTTCACAACCAACTTCTATCAAACACCCCATGCAAATGATATTATTGCCTCCGTTTCTCTGATGAGGCAATGAGACTCAAAGACACTAGATGACAGCACAGTGGATGCAGGGTCAAGAAACAGGGGCCCCTCGACCACACAGCAGACACTCGCACCATCCTTTTCTGTACTGCACTGTGGAATGAGCACAAACTTTTAGCAAATACAACTGCCCATAAGGTCTGTTTCAGCCAGTTGCCAACTGCTGATCTTTGACAGCATATTTAAACTAAGTCTTTTTTTTTTCCTCCTCTGTAAAATAGAAATGACAACACCTACTTTCCAGTGTTTTATGAGAATAAAAGGCCTGGAAGTTTGTACCTCTTCACTATCTTCACTTACCCCCCTGGACCCCTGCATCTGGCAACCACCAATCTGTTCTCCACTGTATCTGAGTTTGGGGTTTTTGTTTTTCTTTTTAATTTATTTATTTTTTTATTTTTGGCTGCGTTGGGTCTTTGTTGCTGTGCACGGGCTTTCTCTAGTTGTGGTGAGCAGGGGCTACTCTTCGTTACGGTGCGCGGGCTTCTCATTGCGGTGGCTTCTCTTGTTGCAGAGCGCAGGCTCAGTAGTTGTGGCACACGGACTTAGTTGCTCCGCGGCATGTGGGATCTTCCTGGACCAGGGCTCAAACCCGTGTCCCCTGCATTGGCAGGCGTATTCTTAACCACTGCGCCAGCAGGGAAGCCCCGAATTTGGGGTGTTATTTTTTGGTTTTTTGTTGTTGTTGTTTTGCGGTACGCGGGCCTCTCATTATTTTGGCCTCTCCTGTTGCAGAGCACAGGCTCCGGATGCGCAGGCTCAGCGGCCATGGCTCACAGGCCCAGCCGCTCTGCGGCATGTGGATTCCTCCCAGACCGGGGCACGAACCCGCGTCCCCCCATCGGCAGGCGGACTCTCAACCACTGCGCCACCAGGGAAGCCCTGGGTTTTTTTTTTTAAGATTCCATGTGTAAGTGAGATCATACTGTACTTGCCTCTACACAGTTTTTTTTTTTAATGTAACAAGTTTAAACCAGATTACTGAAGATTCTGTATGCTCCTTAACATATGTGTACATTATATTTTGTGTTAATTTATGTATAAGTATACATAATACATTAATATATAACAGCTTAGGGCCATCATTTGTAATAGTAAAGGACCGTAAACAATCTAAACAGCTACTAAAAAGAGTAAGGTGTATTTTTATGTGTGGATGTGGAAGAAACTAGAAGATATGCAGTTTGCTGAAAAAATTCAAAGTGCATTGGCTTCCGTGTGTGCACACGTGTATATGTGTGTCGGTATGTGCTACAGATAGGGAAATATAAACATGAGTCATAGTACAGACAAAGAATATTTCTGAATAGATACATAATAAATTGGAAAGAGTGACTGTCTTTTGGAGAGGGATCAGGAAATTAAGGAAGAAGGGAGACTATTTTTCACTGTGTACTCTTTTGTGCTATTTAAATTTTTAACCTGTGCATGCAGTACGTTTTTAATTCCAAAAGCAAGATACTGTTCCTAGTTTTCTAAAAGCTGGAACTTTTAATAGTAAAAATATAATTAAAAACTAGTTTTAGAAAAATAAGTACAACATCTTTAGCTTTTTAAAGAAAAAGCAAGATACCAAAAAAGTCATCAAAAAAGGAAGAGGTTTTATCGGAAGAGGACTATTATCCACATGCCAATTAACTCAGCCAAAATAAATGAGCATGTCCTTCCCTAAACTGAAGTTAAGCTGCTGAAAGGTCAGTGATTTTAAAAGCTGTTGGGAAGGGAAGAGGATGAATTCTAAAGATTGAACATAAAATAATTCGTTTTCTAGAACATAAACATTTAGAAAAACACAGAAACATTTTAGAGCTGAAGAAATTTTAGACATCATGTACTCCATACCCCTTTCTCCTATTTACAGATGAGGAAATATATTTCCACATGGACTAAGCTGCTAGCCTAAGATCAAAGTTTCTTTGTAAGATAGTATTAAAATAAAAATCTCAGGACCCCCAGTCCAGAAATAATTCCTATATACTGAAAGGAGACACAAATATTTTATGTATTGGTTAATAATTATATGATAACAGTACATAAAACAAATATTTTGGGCTTCCCTGGTGGCGCAGTGGTTGCGCGTCCGCCTGCCAATGCAGGGGAACCGGGTGCGCGCCCCGTTCCGGGAGGATCCCACGTGCCGCGGAGCGGCTGGGCCCGTGAGCCGTGGCTGCTGAGCCTGCGCGTCCGGAGCCTGTGCTCCGCAACGGGAGAGGCCGCAGCAGAGGGAGGCCCGCATACCACACACACACAAAAAAATATTTTATCACATTCCTTTGTATAGTTTCAGCTCATAAACTACTTTATAAACAGAATATAAAGTTAATATGGAAAAACAAATGTAAAAAATCCTGCTCTAAAACTTGAGTGTGTGTGTGCGTGCCCATGCTACGGACCTGACCTGTTTCCCACCCCCAAAATTCACATATTGAAGCCCTAACCCCCAATGTGAGTGTATTTGGAGACAGGCCCCTTAGCAGTAATCAAGGTCACATACACAAGACTACTCATGATGATTAACGCTGGGCAATAAGATGAGATTGGCTTACTTTGACTTTATACACTGCTGTTCCAATGAAAATTTTTACAAAAAAGTTTATGGCTTTTATTAACTTAAAAGCTAAATTAAATAAATTAAATTCAACCTTAAAATAGATTTTAAAAATATTTCTAAGTTCTGTAAATGTTCATACTTTTGTACACAAAAGCACATATGCCTATAGAAAAGCAAACAAACAGACAAAAAAAAGCTGCTCCAAAATAAAGATAGATATACATTTTCCAAGTTAAAAAGAAAAATTCAGCAAGAAAAACTCTTGATATACTCAACTTGGCTGAATCTTGAGGGAATTATTCTGAGTCAAAAAAAAAAAAAAAAAGCCTAATCCCAGAAGATCACATGATATATAATTCCATTTATAGAACATTCTTTTTTTTTTTTGGCCATGCCACGGCTTGAGGGAATCTTACTTCCGGGACCAGGGATTGAACCCGGGCCTCGGCAGTGAAGCACGGAGTCCTAACCACCGGACCACCAGGGAATTCCCTATAGAGCATTCTTTTTTTTTAAATTTTATTTACTTTTTATACAGCAGGTCCTTATTAGTCATCCATTTTATACACATCAGTGTATACGTGTCAATCCCAATCTCCCAGTTCATCCCACCCCCACCCCACCCTATAGAACATTCTTGAAATGACAAAATTACAGAAATTGAGAGCAAATTAGTGGTTGTCAGGGATTGGTAGGGAGAGTTACAAAAGGGCCACTTGAGGATGACAGAGCTGTTCTATGTCTTGACTGTGTTGGCAGGCACAAAACATACACACGATAATACTCCACAGAACTAAATATACACACGTGTGCACACACAAGTACAAATAAGACTCAGAAAATCTGAATAAGGTAAGTGGATTGTATCAGTCAATATGGTTGTGACATTGTCCTACAGCTACGAAAGGTATTACCACTGGGGGAAACAGTGATGGGACAAAAAGCTCTTTCTGTATTATTTCTTACAACTGCATGTGACTCTACAATTATCTCAAAATAGAAAGTTAATTTAAAAACAGAAAAATCCTATAAAAGGGCAAAAATAGGAAGATATTGTTATGTTTTGGCAATCACGTATCTTCTTTACAGAGTCATTTCAAATGCACTTCCATGCAAAGCAGTCTTTTACTTGTTAACTGACTCCTCCCTAGACTTACTTTAGGACAACCCTCTCTGAGTACTCCTCATAAAGCTCTAAGCCCTCCTCATAAAACTTCTCAAGATCTGACTTTATCTTATACACGTGTCTGTACTCCCCACTAGAATGTAGCCTCCATTAGGGCAGACTTTTGTTTCATTCAATGTTGTATTCCTATCACCCAGATCAAAACTTGCCACTTTGCAAGCACACTATTAAAGGAGTGAACTGAATGGTAGTCTTTGTTGTCTACTTTGTGTATTGTCAAATAAAAATGTTTAAATCTATACCAGCTATCCTAATGGCACATTCCCAGTACTCACGTTTCTGTTAGCTGATTCGGGTTTGTGGGGTGAAAAGTATAATCCTGGCTTAAACAAAACCAGTTTTGCCATGCACGTTATCATACATTCCAAAGTTTGTATATGAACTTCAAGTTATCCCCTGCTTTCTTTCATTTGGACAGACAACCGCAGTTCAATAATCTGTAGCTATTTTACTGGTCTTGAAAATATACTCTCAAAAATTGGGAGGTAAGGAAACGTACAGGCTAATTGTAGACTTACTACTAGTAATATTCAATAACAGCAGCATCTAAGCCTGAAACCTCACTGTGTGCCAAGCAATGCACTGACAGTGTCACGTGCGACCCTATCACAACTCTGAAGTAGGTATTATTATTACCTCCATTTTTTTAAATGAGAAAAACTGAGGCTTAGAAGTTAAAAATTTGCCCAAGATCACAATGCTAGTAGATAAGAGAGCCAGGCCCATCTTAGATGTGCCTTATGCCAAAGCCTTCATTACTAACTAAATTAGTAGAACTGAAAATAAGTCTACTGTGGTAAAATAAACAAATCTATTGGGTTTCAAATTAAGTAATGTGCATGAAATACAAATATTGGTATAACAGTTTAGCTGCTAAAAACTGAGCACCTTGAAGATGAAAAGTCTAGCTGGTTGAAAATATTAGAATTACATCTTTAAAATGTCAAGAATCAATAATTCAGTTGAACCCAAATCAAACCACATTTAAGCCTTCAAAGATCCCAAGTCCAAAAGAAATAAGAAATGTCAAAGGGCTTCCCTGGTGGCGCAGTGGTTGAGAATCCGCCTGCCAATGCAGAGGACACGGGTTCGTGCCCCGGTCCGGGAAGATCCCACATGCCGTGGAGCGGCTGGGCCCGTGAGCCGTGGCCGCTGGGCCTGCGCGTCCGGAGCCTGTGCTCCGCAACGGGAGAGGCCACAACAGTGAGAAAGAAATGTCAAAAACTTAAAGTAAATGCTTTTTTAAAAAAAATAAACTGTTATTTCCCAAACAATCCTGAATGCCAGAACACATTTACTACCACACTGCCACATCAACAGAAGAGCTGGAAGTGAGAAAATGTACTACTCTGTATAGATAAAAAGTAAGCAACAAAAGAAAGTATAGTTCCTTTACAAGATTGAAACACCACTGCAACTAAGTATAGAGAAGAAAAAGCCTTTCTGCTTCAGTTTTCCAATGCTTGCAAAATAAGGATAAAATTTTCTTCTTGCATGTACCTCTAATGTTTTAACAGAATGTGAAACACTAACAAAACAATTCTGCAAATGTGAAGTGCTAAAGCAAGGGTCAAAAACTCAAATGCCAAGAGGAGCCAGGCATAGAAAAGTCACCCAGTCAGTAAAAAGGCAAAATGGAGAGTCTTGCCCCACCACAGACCTAACTCCAATATACGAAAGAGCCACCCTTCAAAGGAAGCCAGAAATCTGTATTTCAATGTTAAACCTTCTGATTTTTTAAATGTTGTCAACTAATTCAATTACAATCCACACACATGCAAATTAAAAACATAAGATTTGCCACCAAAATGCCTAAAAGTATAAGATGGAACACCAAGTGTTGGGGAGAATGTGAATCAACTGAACTCTCCTACTCTTCTAGAGGGAATGTAAATGTGGTACAATCACTTCAGAAAACTGAAGTCACCTACTTAAAGCTGAACATCTGCATGCCCTATTACAACCCTGCAATTCCACTCCCATGTAATTCAACATAAATTCGTAGACTTGAACCAAAAAACATGTTCAAGGGTGTTCAAAACAGTGCTCTTCTTAAAAGACAAAAATTGGCAACATTCCATTGCCCACTAACAGTAAAATGAGAAAATAAAATGTGGTATATTCATACAATGTAACACTACACAAGAATGAGACTAAGAGGCTGTTCCTATATAACATGAATGGATCTTACAAATATGCTGAAAGAAAGAAGCCCACAAAAAGAGTACATACTACCTGATGCCATTCCTATAAAGCTCAAAAAAGCATGAAAAATGAATCTACAATGTTATAAGGTAGTGCCTGAAATCAGTAGTTACCTCTGGGAAAAGGTAGTGACTGGCAAAGGGCAAGAAGAACAAAACTTCTGGAAGGTACTGATTATGTTCTATTTCTTGATCTGAGTACTGATATACGCTATGTGTTCATCTTGTGAAAATTCCAAAACATGATTTGTATATTCTTCCCAAGGTATGTATACCTCAATAAAAAAAAAAACTTTTAAAACATACACACACACACACACACACACACACACACACACACACACACACACACACAAGATACCCAAGGAGCCCAAAGTACTTCTGCAGGCAGACCCAGCTTATCAGAGCAGATCTGTTTGACCTCTCAGCTAAAGACATACTCTACATTCTTACATTTAAAGAACAGCAAAGAAAACAATAAAAGCAAAATAAAATTGTGTCAGTGACTCTACATGATCAGGTCAGCAACTAACAAAATTTAAATTTCTCCTTATAGCAACACCTCTTAGAGTGTGTTGTCTATTTTAACTGCCTCATACACTTAATTAACAAGTGTCTCAAAAGATACAGTATAAGAACACAGTAAAATGTAGAAAGTAGACTAAAAATTAAACAATAAAGTGTAAAAATTCAAAGCAACCATTAAATCACCGACACAATCCTCTTCCCTGATTCCTGAATAACTTGACTTGCCACTCATTGATGAGGCAATTTTATCTCATCCAAAAGGAGTCACAACCTGTACCACTGAGAGTTACCAAGAAGCCTACAGCAGAAAAGAGGAGCCTTAGGCTTCACCCAGTTAAGTTAAAGCAAGCCCTACAGAATCCAACTACGTAATGCAGCTACTTAATCAAATAACTGTTAAATGACTAAACGTTAATTTTAAAATGCCTTCTTAGAACTAACTGTCTGTCCTCTCAAGACCCTATATCCCAATTACTTTCTGCTCCTGAGATATGAAATGATCCCCACCTTTGAGTAACTGCTAGTGTTTCTCCTCCACCTTCCTGTTTCCACCTGTTTACAGCCTGTCCTAACTTTCATGTCCCAAATCTACTACCTCTGTGTATCAGAAAATCCTAGAAATACCTGCATTTTTGAAAGTGTCTCTTCCTGTAGGTAACAAATACTGTTCAGTTTCATTGCTTACGAATCAAACATAACTCGAATTAATTTGAGCCGTAACTCAAGACATACAGCAAGTTTACCTTGAAAATGCAAAGCTGCTGCTCCAAAGTGATAAAATTCCACCAATCAAGTAACCATTTTGACAAAACATTTTAAGTTACAAATTAATCTTCTTAGCATATCACCCTCACCAAATATATCTGCACTAAAGTAAAGCCTATGGCAGCAAAAGAAACAATCTTTAACACACACACACACTTCTCTGGGAAGACACTTATAGTTCTCATAGAGCAAGTTAAATGTTAAAGCATTAAGCCAAGTACATAAGTCCGTTTACAGTTTTTTTTTTAAAAAGGAAAGACAACAATGTTCTGACATTCAAGTTAAGTAGCCTATCAAATGATTTTCAGATCTAAAATCAGTTTAGAATTCCCAAGAAAGTAGGACTTTCCCATTTGGTTTACAAATGCTCAACAAACTCAAAAACAAAAAAGGAAAATCTGACACCTTTACTTTTTCCTTAACGGCAACATTCTGTAAAACAGATTACACTCACACTTATTAGAACTTCAAACTCCGCTCAGTAACGACTCAAAAGTTGCAAGGCAACAGATAATGACAAAAGTAAAAACAATGCAAACAGTCCTAAGATATCCGCATTCAAGTGCTCAGCCGCACACAAAGGTGCGCTGCACATGACACGCTTTCAAGGCTCCACGCTAAGGGTTCGCTTGGTACAAAGCAGTAGAAGACGAGATCCCTAGTGACACCCTGCAAACTTCTGCCACCTTTCAGGAAAACCATGCTGAAATGCAAGTCCTGTGAAATGCCTACTCGCAACTCCCGACTCAACCTCAGCACAGGATAAACGCGGCTGTCCGTTCGCTCTTCATCCTTAGAAAGCATTTCCTGCCTGGAAAACCTTTCTCCCAGAAGCCTTACACAAACTTTTTCCGTTCGTTCAACCCACTGCACGAAGCCTCAGAGCCCGCCCTCCCATCCCGCCCCCGACCCACACACACCCACCCGGCGACCTCAACCCTCTGCCGACTCCACTCCACACGGGCACGCAGAACACGTGTAACCGCAAACCCAGCCCCTTTCCACACCCCCCGGAAACGACACCCCCTTTCCCGCACACCGCAGCCCATCCCCCTTCCTCTCCCCCCACCCCCACTCCACCACCCCAGTCCACCACCCACGTTCCCAGGAAGCCAGCCTCCCCTCGCTCCCGGGCTCGCCGAAGGCTGTGGGGAGGGGAAGCAGGAAGACGAAAGGAGGGCTCGGGCCTGGCCTAGGCCTCTCAGAGCGCCGAGGGAGGCGAAGGGGGGGCACCCGCGGGCCGGGCTCGATCGCAGGGCCTCGTCCGGCCCCGGGCCTTCCCTCCGCCGCCGTCCCGAGGCCGCCCTCCTAGCCCGGACCACACTCACTTGCCAGCCGCGGTCCGTCGAGGACCCCGCTGCCGCCTCCTCCACCGGCCGCGGTTCCTGCCCCCGGGCCCCCAAGGTCCGGCTTTTTGGGCCCCGGGGGCGGCCCGGCTCCCCCGCCCGGGACCGCTCCGGGCGGAAAGCCGGCCACGGGCGCGCCCGCCAGAGCCAGGGGGACGCTGTTGCTATGGAGGCCGAGGCCCGGGGCAGCTCCGGCGGCCGGGTCCTCATGCAGGAACTGACACTCCTCCCCGTAGAAGCAAGTCTTATCCTTGGCGTAGTAGCGGCAGTACTTCAGCTTCACTCCCGCCGCCGCCCCGCCGGGGACACCCCCGACCCCAGGCGGGGCCACCACCGCCACTGCCGCCGCCAGCGAGGAGGAGGAAGAGGAGGCGGCGGCCGAGGGGGGCGGGAGGCCGCCGCCACTGTTCATGGCAACGCTGCAGCCTCGTCTTCCGCTGCCGCCCGAGGAGCCGCCGCCGCCGCCGCCACCATAGACCGGGGAGGGAAAGAAGACGCTGCCGGTGCCGGAGAAAAGCCTGGGCGGGTGGGTCTGTCCCGCTGCGGGAGCCGGAGCCGCCCGGGGAGAGGGGGGGAAGGGAGAGGGGAGGGAGGAGAGGGTAGGAAGGAGGGGAGGGGGAGAGTTGGGAATCTCTCACTCACTCTCTCGTTCTCTTTTCTTAAAGGGGCCGCGCGGGACGACGGGGTGGGCGCGCGGGCCCGGACGGGGACTTCGAGGGCGCGGGCTCGGGGAGGGGGAGCGGCGGCGGCGAACGGGCGGGGAGGGCGGAGGGGCCAGTTTATTTTTAAATTCTGCCTCCACTCGCTCTCTCGCGCTCTGGTTCCTCCGAGTTGTTTATTCCATTTTCCTCTTCCTGAGACGGCCGTCGCCGGTGCGCCTGCGCGTCGAGGCGCAGGGGCTTGTGGGTAGCGGGAGCGCGAGGGCAAGCCTGGCCTGGCGTCGGGCCCCCTGGGCATCCGCGAGCCGTCGGCGGTTGGACGGGCGGACCGCGGCGGTGCTCCCCGACGCCGAGCCGGCTGGGGGAGTTCTCACGAGGCGAATGCCTTCCCTTTTTCGTATATCCTCTTACTTATAAAGCCAGGCGTCGTTTTTTTATTGAAACGACGAAATTTACAGAATGTGATTGTCATTTTGAGGGGCCGCACCTGGGGCCGGAGGCCAAGCCCTTGCTCTGCTGGGAGAGTAGCTCCGTCTGTTCGCCACGGTTCCGCACCCTCGCTTTTTCCCCTCCCTTCTCTTTTTCCTTCCCGCTGAGGGTGATGAGAGCTACAGGACTGATTGCCTAAAAACTCCTGGGCCTTTTATTCCAAAAATCGAACCTGAGAAGGTTGATTTAGGCAAACCCCCAGCTGAGTGCAGCACCTGTTTTCTCTATTTATATTACTGAAAGCCTTCAGTAAAATATTATGAACAATGAGATGCCACCTGGGGACACCGCTGCCTAGGCAGCACCAGAAGGTTTCCCTTAAAACCGCGCTGGGTTTCTTTTCTCCAATCGGCCTAGTCTTGACTCGAAATTCATTTTTAAAAGATAGTTTTTTTCCCTCACCGATCGCTGATGTTATGCTCCGCTGTATTTTTTTTTTTTTAAGTTTTCAGGAATTTTAAGGAGTTGCTATGAAGGAAAAATAACTTTAACGTTTTAGTTTTTCTCCTCTGCGAAAGGTTTTCTCAAAAGGCAGTTGGAAGGGGGGTGTTTGTTGGCAGAATTTGAGGAATTGTGGCAAACAGAAGAGGTCACAGAAGAACGGATAGAAGCAAGTGTACCACACTGCAGAAGGGGGGAAAGTGGATTCCATAGACCACAAACGGGTAAGCCTGGTGACGTTCCTTAGCTAAATTCGAAGTAGTAATAACATTGTATTGTGTCTTTCTGTTTAAAAATATTTCCACATGTATATTCAACAAATGTTTATTAATGCCCATCACGTGTACCAGGAACTGAGCTCGGAGCTGGGGAAGGAAAAGTAAACAAAATGCAGTCTTGTCTGAGTTCAGATGGATTGTTTATTCTTTCCTTGGGGAGACACATGGTACACAGGCAATCACAAATGAGTGTCTTAGGTGCTAACCTTGTCACACTAGCTATTGGTGGATATTAAAGATGTTGGCTTCCTGGAGAAAGCTGATAGCTTAGTAGCAGGACTTGAGAACATCTGCTTTGAATTCAGACAGATCTGAGTTTGTAACCCAGTGGCGACACTTAAGAACTGTGTTATTCTGGGTAAGTTGCTTCACTTCTCTGTGCCTTATCTGTAAGCCAGGTAAGAATACTACCTTACTTGGTAAAGTAGAAACTAATAATGTATATAAAGTATCCCATGCTTAGTAAGGATTCAGTAGGTTGTAGCTATCACTATTAGTAGTATTGCTGCTACTAGTAGTCAGCGTGTAAGAGTGCAGGAAAGAGCCTTCCAGGCAAAGCAGACAGCTTGTGCAAAAGGCCTTGAGGTGAAAAAGAGCTTAGATTGTTAGAATGGTGACAGTGGAGGACCATATCACAAAATCCTTGAAAGGCATGTTAAAGGATTAAACTTTTTCTTGAGGGCAATAGAAAGGTATCACAAGGTTTTAAAAAGTCAGTTAATAACATGATCAGATGTCCCTTCTGATTCTCATAAGAACCCTATGAGGAAAGTAAAGAAGGTGGGTTATCACCATTTTATAGATGAACAAACTTAAGGCCTAGAGTTACACAGAGTTACCAGCTTATCCTTGCAAAGCCAGGACTTGAACTCAGGCCTGCTAATCACAAAACATGCTCTTTCCATTACGCATTTTACCATTTCTAAAATAAGCATATGTGTCTCTGGATGACTTGTAAAGGAAAGTGGTGTCTGTGGTGAGACAACAGATTCATTAAGTTCACGCCAAATTAAGCATATCATTCCAGCAAACCTTTATTGAGAATCTATTGTGTATTATGTACCAAGCAAGTTCTGTGCTAGGCTCTGCTATAAGAAATGTGTAAGATACAGCCTTCATCCTCAATCCTGAGAGAAATGCTAAAGATAAAGTAAATCATCCTTCGGTACCACATTTGACAAAGTTTTCTATTAAATCTCTGTGAACAAGATGGAGAAAAGTAGGCTAAGATCCTACTATAGTTAGGTGACTTTAGTGCTCTTTGATTAGTCAATCAGAATGTTGATAAAGCTGGCCTTGGAGCTCCTTGAACAATATCCAAAGAGTATTAATAAATTGACGCACATCAGCATGGTCTTTACTGTCTTGCTTTGAACTCTGTCCTTAACCTATTTTTAATGAAAACAGTGTTTTCTGCTGCTTAGATGAAGAACTATATAGCATATTTAGCAGATCTGCAATGTGTTGTTGCAAAACCAGTGGAGACAGATAATGTGATAAGGGACAGATTAGGATTTGTAAATCTCCATCAGCAGAAAAAATAGAGCAGTGCTAACAAAATGAAACCTAAAATGAATTGGGGCAACAGAGCCAATAGGCTCTTTAGTACAGCACTGATGGTACTGCCTCAGCCACCCCCTACCCTGCACCCTCAAAGGAAGTTAGCAGTGTTTCCTCAGGAGCCTTGAGAATGTGCATCACCTTTGAACTATTCTTGTTCTACTTGGCAAACAAATCTTAGAAGGTAGCCATAAATAACAAGTATTATGCTACAATGTACTTGTTACAGTATGACTTATGAAAGCCAAAAAAGAAAAGTTGCAAACAACCTAAATTCTAAAACCAAAGGGAATGGTTAAACAGTGCACTATTCACAGAGAATATTATGCAGCCATTAAAAAGCCATGAACTGTGCAACAGTGCTTATGATGCAGTGTTAGTATTTAACATGATACAAAATTGTATGTGCTGTTTTATTGTGATGATGTAAACAATAAAAAGCCTAATAGAGGGCTTCCCTGGTGGCGCAGGGGTTGAGAATCTGCCTGCCGATGCAGGGGACAAGGGTTCGTGCCCCTGTCCGGGAAGATCCCACATGCCGCGGAGCGGCTGGGCCCATGAGCCATGGCCGCTGAGCCTGTGCGTCCGGAGCCTGTGCTCCGCTACAGGAGAGGCCACAACCGTGAGAGGCCCAGGTACCACACACACACACAAAAAAAAAGCCTAATAGAAATAGATTAAAGTAACTGTCTCAAACATTAACAGTGGTTTTGCTAAGATGACAGAGTAGGTTCTTCCTATCTTTCCCCTACTTCCCAAATCTGTATCATGAACATATATTATTTCTATAATAGAAAATAAGCATTAAAACTTTATTGTAGGGGCTTCCCTGGTGGCACAGTGGTTAAGAATCCGCCTGCCAATGCAGGGGACACGGGTTCGAGCTCTGGTCAGGGAAGATCCCACATGCGCGGAGCAACTAAGCCCGTGCGCCACAACTACTGAGCCTGCACTCTAGAGCCCGCGTGCCACAACTACTGAGCCCACATGCCACAACTACTGAAGCTCACACTCCGAGAGCCTGTGCTCTGCAACAAGAGAAGCCACCGCAATGAGAAGCCCGCGAACCACAATGAAGTGTAGCCCCTGCTCACCGCGCACAGCAACGAAGACCCAACACAGCCATAAATAAATAAATAAACTTTATTGTAATTTAATCGTAACCTTTTCTTTCTATGGAGTGAGTACATGGTTGTTTGTTAAATTGTTCTCTGTATTTTTGGTTTCATTTTGTTTTCAATAAATTTTGTGAAGACAAGCTGGACATTTGTTGTCGGCTGTTTCTTTAAATTTTCACTAGTCTGGTGTTTCTCAAAATATGTTTCATGGAAGACTAGTTTAACAGCATGTTAATTGATATTACACAAAGGAAAAAGTTCTGTTATTGAGAAAGTTTGGGAAACTAAAACAACTTGAAGTCTTTTTCAGAGCCTTTAATATGTTGATATGTTGTAATTATCGAAAAGCAGGATGTTTTTTTTGGACCGGCAACCTGCCCTTTTTAAAATAGAACATTTATGGGGCTTCCCTGGTGGCGCAGTGGTTGAGAATCTGCCTGCCAATGCAGGGGACACGTGTTCGAGCCCTGGTCTGGGAAGATCCCACATGCCGCCGAGCAACTGGGCCCGTGAGCCACAACTACTGAGCCTGCGCGTCTGGAGCCTGTGCTCCGCAAGAAGAGAGGCCGCGATAGTGAGAGGCCCACGCACCGCAATGAAGAGTGGCCCCCGCTTGCCACAACTAGAGAAAGCCCTTGCACAGAAATGAAGACCCAACACAGCCATGAATTAATTAATTTTTTAAAAAAATAGAACATTTATTGCTTAGATGGTTTGATACAGAACAGCTTTTCTTCTCGTTTTGAATTTGGAACTACTATACAACTGAATACAAAGAGGAACAAAAAGTACCAAAACCGAACTTGTGATTCTCTGTTCATGTGGCATAAACCAGTTTTGTACATAACATGTAGCAGCAGTTTTTAAGTTCCCTTTAGGAAAATATGAATTCTATACATTTTTTATTGTTTCCTGTTTAATGCGTGGGCTGAAATCACTAGGATCAACTTCCTTCTGGAGGAAAGAGAGGAACAGAGGGTGGAAAGAACGGTGAAACTTTCTGAAACCAGCATCTGACTATCGCGTAGCTTCCCCAGGGCTGGTTGAAAAAACAGCCCTTTGGGGTTTTTTATTTTGTTTCCACAGCCGGGAGTTTCATGTAGTGATTGAATCTCAGCATCGTGTCCATAAATCAAAGAAACTTGCACCTCAAAAAACTTTTCAGAAGATCCATATGAAAGCAGGATTTCATACGCAGAATTTACGAAAAATTTTTACTTTTTTCAGAACCGTTTTTCTTTGAGGAACATTGTCCTAGTCATCTGCTTTCTCATTTTCCCTATATTTTAAAATTCGTCCACCTTCAGTCCCCCATCGCAACCCTTGTACCTTGCTTTCTGTTCCGTACAGGCACAGAAAGGAGACAGCGGCAAAACTCATCAGAACAGGGGCACTTCTTCCATCCAGGACTAATGCTTTCACTCATGCTCTGATCCTGCCCTAGCATTTCCTCAGGAATCTAGTCGTTCTCCATCCAGTGTCTTCTCTCTCTTGACCCTCTTCTTCGGATGTGAATATGTATATTGAAATACTTTTTAAGGCATTTATTCTTTCATTTTGTGAACCTCTTGTAATCAGAAACAGTAATGTTTTTGTCCTTGTTTTTAAAAGTCTCAGAAACAAACACTGCTGGTAAGAGGGCTAACTGACACAGCCACATTGGAGGGCAATTTGGCAATATCTATACAATTTTTGAATATCCATGCCCTCTGGCCCAACAGTGCCACTCTTTGTATCTCCCCTAGAGAAGCACTGTTGTGCCCAAGGAGACATACATGCAATGCTCATTTGAGGCGCTGTTGATAACAGTGAAATTGGAAATGACCTAAATGTTCATGAATGGTCCTATATGCACCATTATTCCCCAAGACCTATTGTTAAATGAAAAAGGCATGATGCAGGTAAATATGTGGAATATAGCACCTTTTATGTAAAAATCATTATATCCTATAAGGATGTGTATAAATGTGTACAGAAAGAGCTGGAAAGATAAACATTAAGTTGCTAACAGGATGGGGTTGGGAGCAGTGATCAAAGGGCATTTTAGCTTTATCCATAATGTTCCAGATTTTACAAGAAGAATGTATGCTGCTTATGTAATTAAGATTTTATTTTTTAAAGTCCCATTGGGCTCCTTCTTTTGCTCTAACTTCTCTTCGCAGGCAATTTAATACTTGAATCATCCATTCATCTCTTAATCGAGATTAATCTGACATTTGCCCCTGCTATGTTAAAATATTTTTGTTTTTTACCAGAGCCACCGCTGGTATTAGTTAGCAGATTTATTATGTACTTTTCAGCTATTTTATATTTCCTCTAGAATATTCAGCGTTAACCCTTTTTGCAGCACTCCTCCCTCTCTCTCTCTTGACTTCCAGTCACCCCTTTCTCTTGTTTTTTTCTCCTGCCTCTGCCATTCAGTGCCACCTGCATGGTAGGACTTGCAGGAATACTTGTGGAATACGTTTCAAGTAATTCATTTATTATAATTCAGGACAATGCATGGAATAGCCTCTGAGCTTTTAGCTTGTGTTGTGAACACAAAATGTAATGTTAATGAGACAAAAAGGTACACTGGATTTGGAATTAAAATGAGGTTTGCAACCTGGTTCTTACTACATTATACCCATGTGGCTTTTAGCAAATCTCTTAGCCTCGCTTAGCTTCAGTTTCCTAATTTTTAAAATGGAAATAATCCTTACTTTATGGGGCTGTCCTGAGAATTGAATGATAACAATGAGAACCTCATGGTGAAAATAATCTCTCTGCCACTGAGTAAACAAAATTTTTATTTGCAAAGTAATTTTAACCACCTTTCTGCATAGAAGGGATTCTACTTCTGACAACTTTTATTACCTTTAATATTGCTTCTTTTAGCACTCTCTCATGCATCCCTTTACTTACATATGATGATATTGGCAAGTACTATAATGATGCCTCCAATTCCACAGTGTTTCACAGCCTACAAAAGCAACCAGGCATGTTTTTCACTTCTCCCAAAAATCCTGTGAAACAGTTAAAATGAGGATGTTATGTTAATACTGGGATTCTGAGAATTTGAAAAGATCTATAAAGTTCTATGACTTGCCCCAAAATAAGTCAGCTTAGGCTCTTTGAACTCCTCTGTTCTATGATCTTTCTCCTGAACTGCTACCATCTCATTCGAGTTTGTATCCTCTCATTCTGGACGTTCTTACTGTTATCTTCATCCCACCTCAGGGTTAAGTATATTTCCTCCTCATCCTTCATTGAAATGCATCAAATCCATATTTCATTTCCTTAGATTCTCTGTTGAAGTATCCCTCAAGCAAGTCCAGGATTTTGAAACCCATAATTGCATACTAATAGGGAGGGAGGGAAAGTAACTTCCAAGATTCTGTGTGCTCTAGCACTAATGTTCACAAATTCAGCAATTTTCCTGGTTTTAGATGGAAGAAGTGGGAAGTACGATGAAACAATGAGATTTTTTCTCTTTCACCTGATAATCTAAATGAGTATTACTTTCCAGGTAGTCATCTTGGCAAAAACTAGGCTTACTCTACATTATATTGTGTTTTTGAGATTTACTTAAGCACTCTAATCAAATTTCTAAAAATATCCTTATAGTAGCAATTCTTCATTTTTAAGGGAAGATTTGATTTTTGGAAATGACCCAAAGTTATCAGAGCCAGTAATGGGAAATAATAAAAATTACTGAGCCAAGCCATGTCATTTGTGATTAAAGATAATGATGTCAATATAAATAAAGCCAATGTTCTTGTGTGGTTCAAAAGCTGATGCTGAAAATAATTTCATAAAAACAACGGCAGCATTATTAGAATGTAAATGTGTGATCTTCCCACATAACTATAATAAGTGTTCTAAAAGGAAAGTACTGATTTGATTATATAGTCATCTTTGCTTTTTAAAAATTGTCTAAGAGTCTTATTTTTCACACATTTCATATCCCCTAAAAACACATTTTGTAGGCAACTGCCTACTCACATTAAGGCTAAAGAACCCTTCATTCTTGAGCACTCTTTACTAATAGTAAATCTTCGGTCAATTCTAAGTCATTTTCATGCTAATAAAGATTACGTTTAACACTACAAATAATCCATCAATTATATTTGCTCTGGGATATACTGTGAGAATTATATTTTGTCTGGGTGGCCTCCAGCGACACTCCCCCAGCAGCAGATTTGCTAGAAGCTAATTTTAATTTGTATTAAGTACCAATAATTGGTGGGTGGGTGGGGGGGGAATGTCATATTTTGTGAGTAGTTAGTGATTGTATTAGTGATAGCAGCCCGAGTTAAAAAAATTCTCCCTCAAGACAATCTAGAGTGGGAACTACACCTGGATAAGTTAGAACTATTTCTGAATCCCAGAAATGAAATTTACTGCCTTTATATATATCTGTAAAGTCGTATGTCATCTTATGCTCCAGGTTCTGCTCTATAATTCTATACAACGTTATTAGCAACTACCTAGTGCTAATCTTGTTGTGACAGATTTTTGGTGCACTAAAAACAAAAGCCTTGGGGACTTCCCTGGTGGTCCAGTGGTTAAGGCTTCGCCTTCCAATGCAGGGGGTGCGGATTCGATCCCTGGTTGGGGAGCTAAGATCCTGCATGCCTCGCGGCCAAAAAAACAAAACATAAAGCAGAAGCAATATTGTAACAAATTCAGTAAAGGCTTTAAAAAAAAAAAAAAAGCCTTCCCATTTGTGGCAGCTACAAATAACTGGTATGTTGCAAGATTTTTTAGTGTGTCTGTGACACTCTACTAGAAGAGATAGTCTTTCATCACTGTCATCATACTTCTATGCATCGTATAGATTTTTGGGTCTTTGTGGTACTAAAAGCAATTTGCTACTTTTCTTTACAAGTTTTGAAGGGACTTAAAGACACACATTCTTATTGCATTCCTGTGCAATACATTAAAATCAAATACAATTTTAATATTAATTGTACCTTGGAAATAACCCCAATAATCAAATATACCATTGTTATCATCCCATACAGCTACCACCAGCCTTACAGAAGTTCCTTCAACTTAGCTAAGCCCACTACCACAATTTCTGTTGGTTAAGCGAGCACCCCTACTCTGGAAAACCACTTTAATGTTTCTACGATGCATAATATGTCCATTATCATCTTAAAGCTGATAGTTCTATATTAATCATTGATTTTACTATATCAAAGATTAGATACCTGTTTCAGTGCACCTTTTTAGTTTATACTCTTCGATGAAAAGCTTTAAATTAGGAGATGTGCTGAAAAATATATGTATTAAAGCAAGAATCTTAATGACATATGCCATTAGTAAAATTAAAATGAAGCTCCTGGAAGCAAGAAACTTTGTCTTTGGCACAGACTGTTAACCCCCTCACATTACCTAGTACATAGCAAGGATCTGGGTACAACAGTTTATTTAGGAGTTTTGATGTTTGCCTAAATGCAAGCAAAAAGAAAACAAGAATGAGACTATTAATATCAAGTATAGAAAAATTAAGGCCAAAGCATTAAGTGTGAAAAAGAGGAATATTATATAAAGATAAAAGGAGGTAAACTCGACAAAATAATAATAATCTTAAACTTCTAGGCACCAAATAAATATTGAATTCAAAAATCCAAAAGCACCTAACAATACAAGAACTTGGTTAAAATCCCATACACACACACACAGACAATTATAATGGTAAAGTTTAATAAACTTCTTTCAGAATTTAACAGATAGGGCTTCCCTGGTGGTGCGGTGGTTAAGAATCCGCCTCCCAATGCAGGGGACATGGGTTTGAGCCCTGGTCCTGGAAGATCCCATGTGCCGTGGAGCAACTAAGCCTGTGCGCCACAACTACTGAGCCTGTGCTCTAGAGCCCACGAGCCACAACTACTGAGCCTGCGTTCCACAACTACTGAGGCCGCATGCCACAACTACTGAAGCCCGTGCGCCTAGAGTCTGTGCTCTGCAACAAGAGAAGCCACTGCGGTGAGAAGCCTGTGCACCACAACAAAGAGTAGCCCCCGCTCGCCACAACTAGAGAAAGCCCGCGCGCAGCAATGAAGACCCAACGTGGCCAAAAAATAAATAAAAATAAATTAATTAATTAAAAATAACAAATAAGTGGACAAAAAATCAAGGATATTAATATATTAATAATATAATCAACTGGCTTGGTTTTTAGCCAAATATAGAACTTTGTACCCTGTTACCAAAGTATGTGTTCTTTCATGTTACTTTCATGTAACCATGGAAGATTTCAAAAATCAATCCTATACTTGGCCATAATCAGGAATCAAAAAAGTTGAAAGTAAAAGGATGGTAAAATGTATATAACACAAACACAGTCAAGAAAAACTTCTAGGGATAAAGAAGGACATTTCATATTGATAAGTTAAAGTCACCAGTAAGGTTTAACAACTCCAGGGAATTCCCTGGTGGTTGGTCCAGTGGTTAGGACTCCGCGCTTTCACTACCAAGGGATGGGTTCAATCCCTGGTTGGGGAACTAAGATCCCGTAAGCCATGTGGCATGGCCAAAATAAATAAATAAATAAGAGTTAAGTTAAAGTTAAATTAAAGTTAAGTTAGTTAAAGTTAAGTTAAATTCCAAATTTGTATGCATATAACATATACTCAAAATGTATAATGAAAATTGTCAAAACTAAAAGGAGAAAATAGACAAATCCACAATCAAAATGAGAAAATTTAAACATGTATGTCAATAACTGATAAACTAAGCAGACAGAATCGGTAAGAAAAACACAAATTTTACGAACAAATTTGACCTCTTAGGCACTGTACTTCCAATTGCAGAATATAAGTGCATATAGAACATTTATAAAACTGACCATGTGCTGAGCCATAAAGCAAGTCTCACTAAATTTCAAAGGACTGAAATCATATATAGACTCTAATCAGTGGAATTAAACTAGAAATTAATGACAACATCAAAATACAGTTAAACACATAATTAAAGGGGGAAATATAGCCTTAAATGCCTATATTAGAAAAGAGGCTGAAAACAGTGATCTAAGCAACCATTTCAAAATTTAGAAAAAACTCTGTCAAATTAAGCCCGAAGAAAGTAGAAAACAAAAATAGAAACATACACATAATAGACTCAATTGTCAAGAATTGATCCTTTGAAAAGACTAATAAAATTAATAAACCCTTTGAATAGACTGATCAAGAAAAGATGAAGGCACAAATAACCAATATCGGGTATGAAAGAGAGGATCTTATTACAGACATAAACAGATAAAATATTGTAAAAAAATTAATAAACAGAAGCCTTAATTAAATAGAGTCAGGAGCCCAGAAGGGGGAGCTTTCATAACCTGCAACAATAGCAGAACCCAACAAGAAGAAGAGAGACTCCTCTGCTTTCCTGGCAAGGACTCAGCCAACGAAAAGCCATGGACTGTTTTACGTTAGCCCTCCCAGCTTACTTTCCCCTCTATAAAAGTCTTCTTCCCTTGCCGTGTGGGGACTTGCACATGACTTGCCATGATTGCAGACCCTGAACTGCAATTCTCTTCTGATCCTGAATAAACCCATCTTTGCTGGAGAAAAATCTGGCAGTCTATTTATTTCAGGTCAACAATACATAGAGACATAACTTGATGACAAAAATGTGAAATTTTTGATCAAATGGGAAAATTCCTTAAAAAATTATCAAAACTGGCCAGAGAAAAAGAAAAGCTGAATAACCCTTTGTCTTCTAAAGAAATTTAATCCAAAATTTACCCCAATGAAAACTGCAGGCCCAGATAACTTCACCAGAGAATCCTATCAAATATTTAAAGAAGAAGTAACACCAATATACATATTTTTCCAAGGAACTGAAGAATTCTTAAATCTTCTTAGGCCAGCAGTTTTGATACCATGCTAACAAAGCCATTACAAAGAAGAGACATTAAAAGCCAATCTCACTCACTTACATAGGTGCAAAAATCCCAAATGAATCTAACAATATAGAAAAAGGATAATAAAAGATGGGCATACTCAGGAATGAAAGGATGGTTTAATGTTGAAAAATCAACGTAATCTACCACATTAACAGAATAAAAGAGAAAAATCATCTTAATTGCAGAAAAAAATTTGACAAAATGTTTTTTAATGCCCATGATATTTTTTTTAAAATCCATAGCATACTAGGAATGGCAAGGGGCATATTTAACCTAATAAATGGTATCTATAAAAATTTTAAAAACCTATAGCAAACGGCATAGTTAATGGTGAAATATTGGAAGATTTCCCTCTGAAATCAGGACATGGGATGCCCATTATCACCATTTACACTAACATTGTACCAGAGGTTCTAACCAGTATGAAAAGGGAGAAAGAAAAAGAATTAAGGATTGGAAAGGAAGAAATAAAACTGAAGATCTGCAGAAATTATGATGGTGTATTTTTGCTGGATAAAAGGTCAACATGCACAATTCAATTGCATTTCTATATACCAGCAAAAATTAGAAAACTGAAATTTTTAAAAATATCATTTATGCAATCATACCTAGAAACAACTCTAATGAAATGTGTGCAAGATTTCTACACATAGAACCATAAAACCAGTCAGAAAAATATAAATTATTATTAGGAATATCTAAATAAATAGACATAGCAATTTCACAGATTGGAAATATAAAGATACCAATTCAACCCCAAATTGATATACAGATTTGGTGCAATCCTACTCAAACCCAAGTAGGATGTGTGTGTGTGTGTGTGTGTGTGTGTGTGTGCGCGTGTGTACTACAGATCTGTGAAGAAAGTATTGTCTTTTCAAAAAGTGATGTTTGTTCAATTAAATATACATATGGGTGGAGATGAGGAAAAGAAATTTGAACCTACCTCACACCATTTACAAAAATCAACTGAAGGTAGATTATAGGTTTAAAATTAAAAGTAAAACAATAAGTCTTCTTAAAAATTACGTGGTAGAATATCTTCATTACCCTGAGGTAGCAAAGATTTCATGAACAGGACATAAGACATTAACAAAAGGAAAAAGCACACACAAAAAAATACATTAAAATTAACGACTTAGGGAATTCCCTGGGAGTCCAGTGGTTAGGACTCTACACTTTCACTGATGAGGGTCCAGGTTCAATCCCTGGTTGGGGAACTAAGATTCCCACAAGCCATGTGGCGTGGCAAAAAAAAAAAAAATTAACAACTTAATCTTTAAAGTGAAAAGGGTGGGACTTCCCTGGTGGTGCAGTGGTTAAGGATCCGACTGCCACTGCTGGGGACACAGGTTTGAACCCTGGTCCAGGAAGATCCCACATGCCGTGGAGCAACTAAGCCCATGCACCACAACTACTGAGCCTGTGCTCTAGAGTCTGCAAGCCACAACTACTGAAGCCTGCGAGCCACAACTACTGAAGCCCATGTACCTAAAGCCCGTGCTCCGCAACAAGAAAAGCCACCGCGATGAGTAGCCCCGCTCGCCGCAACTAGAGAAAGCCCGCGTGCAGCAATGAAGACCCAACACAGCCAAAGATAAATAAATAACTTTTTAAAATAAAGTAAGAAGTGGGAGTGGTATAAAATATTTACAACACATATGACCAGTGAAGGGCTCATAACCATGATATATAAAGAACTCGTTCAATCAGTAAGAAAATGATAAACAGCCCAACAGAAAAATTAGTAAGAGACTTGAAGTGCCTCTTTTGAGAGGCACTTCTCAAAAGATGATATACAAATGGCCAATAAGCCATGAAAAGGTTTTCCGTCTCTTTAGTAATCAGAATTAAATTAAAACAAAAATGCATAACAACACAGTTGACAAAATGCTAAAATTTAAAAAGTGATCATACCAAATGCTGATGAGAATGTGGAGTAGCTGGAATCTTTATATACTGCCATTAGGAGTTGAAACTGGTACAAATACATTGGGAAACAGTTGGGCATTATCTGTTAAAATTAAATACATGTAGACACAGCAATTTAACTCCTAGGTGAATTCTCAATAGAAATACATGCATTTCTTTGCACCAGATATTCACTAAAAAGTATGTACATTATTCCTAGAAACATTGTTTATTATAGGCCAATACTGGAAAAGTAATAATGCCTTTAAACCGTAAAATAAATAAACAATTATAGAATATGTTAATCCAATAGAAAACTGTAGACAAAGAAAAATGAGCTAACTATTGCTACATGCAGTGACATGATGGATCTCATAAAATAATGTTGAGAGAAAGAAACCAGAGACAAAAGAGTATACTGGCAAGCAAAGTGATCTGAATAAAGAATTGATGAGGGACTTTGCTGGTCTCGCAGTGGTTAAGAATCTGCCTGCCAATGCAGGGGACACAGGTTCGATCCCTGGTCCGGGAAGGTCCCACATGCCACAGAGCAACTAAGCCCGTGCGCCACAACTACTGAGCCTGCGCTCTAGAGCTGATGAGCCACAACTACTGAGCCCAAGCGCCCAACTACTGAAGTCACTTTGCTGTACACCTGAAACTAACACAACATTGTAAATCAAGTGTATTTCAATAAAAATTTAAAATATATATATGTCAAAGGTGTTGTCTTAGCTCTGTGAGAAAAGGAATTTTTAAAAATAAATGTCACTGCTGTAATTTTCTATTTTAAAAAATATAACAGTATATGAAAACTCTGGAAGGATTCTCTGTGTAAAAATAAAGTTCAAATGGGATATAAAAATATATAAGAAGAAAATTTAGGAGACTATATATAATATTGTGTCAAAAACCTTAAACAATACTAGAAACCCAGAAACCATAAGCAAAAGAGAGAAATGAGATCCGGAAAATGAAATTCAATTGAAATAAAGGGAGAAGGAAATCCTAATACTGCATAGTGAAGGCAAGATAGCATGATAACATGGTGGGCATATATTCTAGATCTGAACAGCTTTTTATTAAAAGCCTTAAGTAATGTGCATGGATTACTTTGATAAAAAATGAGCACTAGGGCTTCCCTGGTGGCGCAGTGGTTGAGAGTCCGCCTGCCGATGCAGGGGACACGGGTTCGTGCCCCGGTCCGGGAGGATCCCATATGCCACGGAGCGGCTGGGCCCGTGAGCCATGGCCGCTGGGCCTGCGCGTCCGGAGCCTGTGCTCCGCAGCGGGAGAGGCCACAGCAGTGAGAGGCCCACGTACCGCAAAAAAAAAAAAAAAAAAAGAAAGAAAAAAAGAAAGAAGGGGGGAAAAGAGGGGGGAGCAGAAAGAGCGAAGACCCACTACATTTTCTAAGCCTTAACCCTCAGCTTTTATTTGGAAACAGCCTAAGCTTGTTAAGGCTCTATTAATACTTGTGCAGACCCCTTCCCCTATTTACCAGAAGGACAGAAATAGCTTTAGCTTTAGGAAAGTAACTTAACTGATAAGATGACCATTCAGTACTTCCTTGCTGTTAAATATCCAGAAATAGAATATGTGTACTATCAGTCTTTTGCAGTATATCAGGTGTACACTGCACCCCAATCTAAAATGTAAACTTCTGACTTTGTCCCTGGAACCACGGAAGATGGAATGTATGGGGGAGGGGGCAGGGGGTGAGATGTGTGGTTTAGAAATAGGCAAAATCAGGGCTTCCCTGGTGGCGCAGTGGTTGAGAATCCGCCTGCCAATGCAGGGGCCACGGGTTCGTGCCCCGGTCCGGGAAGATCCCACATGTCGCAGAGTGGCTGGGCCCGTGAGCCATGGCTGCTGAGCCTGTGCGTCCGGAGCCTGTGCTCCGCAGGGGGAGAGGCCACAATAGTGAGAGGCCCACGCACCACCAAAAAAAGAAAAAGAAATATGCAAAATCAATGTAGTAATTTTTTGATATGAAGGTAATATTCCTATCAAAGTGTTTTTAAAAGATATTGCCATTTTAACTCTTAAAATGACTTCATAAATCATTAGTCACTTTGGTTTTCATCCCCAGTGGAGAATTTTAAATCCCCAAATTATCACAAATCAAAAATACAAATAAATGAGTGTCATCAAAGAATTTAAACATTTCAGAGGGACTCTGATGACCCAGAGTTCAAATTCCACTGTGCAGAGAATGCTGTCAGTTTTCAGGTTATTAATATAAGTAAAACCACACGAAACTGAAAATACTCTGGTTGTTACAAACTGATAACTATTGCTATCGATTCTTTTTTTCTGGAAGAAATTTCAGGCCGTCTTTTGGTTTAACTCATAACTGATTTTTTTTTTTGGCCACGCAGCACGTGGGATCTTAGTTCCCGGACCAGGGTTCAAACCCGCGCCCCCTGCATTGGAAGCGTGGAGTCTTAACCACTGGACCACCAGGGAAATTCCCCTGCAACAATTTACTGAATGCCTACCCCGTACCAGAGCTGTGCTGTGCAGTTCAGTGACCACCAGCCACTTGTGCCTACTGAGCCCTTGAAAGATGGCCAGGGCAATTGAGGAATTAAACTTTTAAATGTCTGTATTTAATTTTCATTAACTTATTTTTAAGAACTGAGGATACCCAATTCAATTATTAGAAAACTTTGAAGTATGTTTGGAACAATCTGGGTATGTAAATATACTTTTTCAAGTCTACATTTTATGAAATGCGAATACAATTCGAGTATTTATAAATAAAAATTTAGCGTCCAAATTGAGATTCATTGTAACTGTAAAATACACACTGGATTTTGAAAACTCAGTACAAAAAAACCTCACTAAAATATCAAGTTATTTTTATATTGATCACATACTGAAATGATAATATTTTTGATACTTGGGGTTAAATAAAAGTTATTGAAATTAATTTCACCGGTTTCTTCTTCATTTAAAAATGTGGCTACTAGGGACTTCCCGGTGGTTCAGTGGTTAAGACTCCACACTCCCAGTGCAGGGGGCCTGGGTTCGATCCCTGGTCAGGGAACTAGGTCCCGCACGAGGCAATGAGGATCCCCTGTGCTGCAACTAAGACCCAGCGCAGCGAAATAAATAAATATATATAATATAATAGAAATATAAATAAATATATATGTATTTTTAATGTGGCTACTAGAAAATTTCAAATTACATATGTGGGTTGCATTCTATCTCTATTGGACAGCTCTGTGCTGGAGACCTCTAAGGTAGAGTCCGAGATGATTGCCTCTATCACTTGATCTCAAGAACGCCTATGGCTTCAAGTTCAGTTAGCCTGAGCCATTTCTTCTTCCCATCTTCTTTAGCCATAAGTTACATCACATCCCAACCAGTACACAAATACGAGCTACTGGGCCTAAAGATGGAAATGTGGATGAATCAACACGAATTCATTCATCCTGCTAAAAAAGGTCAGCCCAGAGGAAATTTTATATTGATGCTAGAATAAAAATATAATTTTGATATACGATTACTAATAAATTCTCATTGTTCTTTGTTTTCAACACACTCCAACTTTTTCTCCTTTCGGAGAATTTAATGATCTCCTGCTTGACCAAAGTCGCCTACATTTCTCAATTCACTTATTCAGGTTTCAATATAGACTAAGAAACGGCAGTGTATTAGTTCTCTATTGCTGCTTAACAGATTACCACCACCCCCACCCCCACCCCCACCCCCACCCCCCGCCCCAAATTTAGCAGCTTCAAACAAGGAGCAACTGTTATCTCACAGCCTCAGGGTCCAGAATCTGGGCGTGGCTTAGGTGCGCTCCTCCTCCTCCTCCTCCTCCTCCGGCTCAGAGTCTCCCACGGAGGCAGTCCTTCCAAGACCCAACTGGTGGCGGGGTTGGGGGGGAGTGGCCCTCTGAACACATGTGTGAGGCTGCTGTCAGGCCTCCCTTAAGTCCTCACTGGCTCGTCTCCAGAGACACTGGTTCCTTGTGGAAGGACCTCTCCGTGGAGAAGCTGAGTGGATTCCCTCAGAGCATGAATGAGACGGAGAGAGGGCAAGCAAGATGGAAGCCTCCATCATCTCCTAACCTAAACCCCGAACGGCATCCTGTCACTTGCCATTTTCCACGTGTTAGAAGTGAGTCATTAGGTCCAGCCTACACTCAGGGGAGGGAGGCGGTTATTACACAAGTGTTATTACACCAGGAGCTGGGGATGTTCCTTGGGACCATCTTAGAGCCTGCCTACCACGGGGAATAAGCTAGTTGTGAGCCGTTTGAACTTTAACCAAAATTGGTTAATGATCCCTTGAATAATCGAGACTGATTCGGAGCAAAGTCCTTAAAGTGACTCTTTTTCCATTGTTAACCATAAATCTGGAGGTGTAATCAAATGTTTTTGACACCTGTGTGTATAGTATTGCAATCGTAACGGACTGAAGACATTTGGTTACTGTTTGCTGGAACACTGGGATATTTTAGGATTATGTTTATGATTACTGAAAAAATAAACCTGAAGTATATGAAATATGATCCATCCCCTAAAATTTTAATAGCATCATTAAAATTCTCCAAAACTTAATTTTAAAACTCCATAGACAGAAGTGCCCAGGAATGGTTTTGTCCGTAGGGGAGTAATCCTCAATCACCCTTTAGACTTTTCTATGTTACTGGCAAGGTTTCAGTATTTCTGCTGCTTTTCCATGGCGCGAAAACTTGTGCTGCTCTGAGAATAACACCCAATTCCCATTTTAAATTAAAGGACTCATATAAAATTGATCCCCCCTCCTTTCATTTAACTAACTCATCTCTCACTGCACCCCAACAGGAGTTTTCCATTGTGACCTGACTTATCCGGTGATCTTTCCCTGCAGGGCCATCACATAGCAGTCATCCTGATTAGCAATAGATCCTTTATACTGCTTTCTATCAAACCATAGTCTTCCCTCTCCTTCCTTTAAACGACTGCTGAAGCTCACCTTCCAGACTAACCCCTGCAGAATTTTTTTTTTCTTTTAAGTACAGCTTTCTGTCTTTGGGTTTTTTGGTTTGTTTGTTTGTTTTTTAATTAATTTTTATTGGAGTATAGTTGCTTTACAACGTTGTGTTACTTGCTGCTGTGCAGCAAAGTGAATCAGTTATACATTTACATATATCCACTCCTTCTTAGATTCTTTTCCCGTATAGGTCATTACAGAGTATTGAGTAGAGTTCCCTGTGCTATACAGTAGGTTCTTATTAATCTGTTTCATATATAGTAGTGTGTATGTGTCCATCCTAATCTCCCCAGCAGATTTTTAATCACACAAATCTAATCAGACTTGAATTAAGGTGCAGACCAGGGAAGGATTGGGAGTTGCTATTAGATTAGTGTATTGAAATCTAAGATTTCAGAGGTGGAGGACTGTCAGGGTGTAACCTTGAAAATGGACTGGTACACTTTAATGACAGTGGTTGGCAGCAATGGTGTCAATGTTCTTTGAGGATAGGTGGTTGGATGGGTGTACATCATCACGATCACAGTTGGATGGAGAGGTGCAAAGAAATGAAGAGAGTCACTAGATGGGGGTGCAACTTGAATCAGGAAATGAAAGGTTATGTAAGACGTTATAGTTAGAAAAGAGTGGCAGCGATCAAGAGGAATACATAATGTACTGGATTTTTCTTTTAAACCCCAAAACCAAAAACATGGTTTGAAGAAGTGATCAGCCAAATAAAGACTGGCCTGTGTGAATTATTCTGGAAGATGCACCCAGGTTCTCATCACCTGACACCAAATCAATAACCTGTGATCTTAAGTTTACCTGTCACAGCCAGCCTGAGCTTCTCTTAGATAAGAAAACTTGCAACTCTGGGAAAGTATACAAATAAGCTTTTAGATGGTAAAAAAAAAAAAAAAGCCAAATTATAATGTTAATATTTTTGAATAGGTGTTGTCATAAACTTTGTAATCATTGTTTATTATCGTTTCTATGTTTTGTTCACGATTTGAGGTATTTGATATGTTTAAGAGAATCTGACAGACTTATGTTTTAAGTGAAATACTTAGAAATATTTAACTAATTAAATTTATAGGGCTTCCCTGGTGGCGCAGCGGTTGCGCGTCCGCCTGCCGATACAGGGGAACCGGGTTCGCGCCCTGGTCTGGGAGGATCCCACGTGCCGCGGAGCGGCTGGGCCCG
>NC_041226.1:5840178-5847800 GCF_002837175.3 Physeter macrocephalus | reverse complement strand
CCGTGAGCCATGGCCGCTGAGCCTGCGCGTCCGGAGCCTGTCCTCCGCAACGGGAGAGGCCACAGCAGAGGGAGGCCCGCAAACCACAAAAAAAAAAAAAAAAAAAAAAAAATTTATAATTAATGTTTAAGCATTTAAGGGAATCTGGGTTTTTTTTGTTTGTTCTTTTTTTGGGGGGGGGGCGTGCTGCACGGCTTGCAGGATCTTAATTCCCCGACCAGGGATCGAACCCACGGCCCCTGCAGTGGAAGCGCACAGTCCTAACCACTGGACCACCAGGGGATTCCCGGGAATCTGATTATTAAATCTACAAGTTTTGCCTTATTATGCATGTAAATACCCCTTAAATGTGGAGGAAGTTTGATTGATTGATTTATTAGGTATTTGAGATGCTAAAGAGGAATAAATTTACTAAGTGTGTGAGTTACGATTTGAAATGTCTCAGAGAATTTGACAAAACAAATATTTAGGGAGATTTAATAATAAATTATAATTAATAATTTAAATTTATAGATGATTATTAACCAAGAACAAGTAAAAATGAGTGTTTTAAATGTCAAGACAAACTATATTAGATTTATAAATAAGATTTGTAAGTTGAGCTCAAAAGCCTCAAAAAAGTAAGTCCTAAAATTTGCAACCATAACTGAATAGTAATTAAAATAAAAATAGCTGTAAAATGCCCCAGAACATCGATTGGTTACAGAAATTATGATTCATCCATATGATAGAATTTCTAACTATTAAAAATAATTTTGTAGAAGAATCAACATGGACAGCATTTGATTTTTTTAAAAGCAAGCTATAAAAGAGTATTATTATAAGATGATCCTATTTTCTAAAAATATTAATTTTTTTAAAAGTCTATGTATACATACATGCATAGAGAAAAATTTGGATGGACTAACATCAAATTGTTAGTAGTTACTAGTTGGTACTTATAGGTATTTGGGTATGGATGTGCACTTGCTATTTTTTTTTGGTATTAAACATATATACTTCTGCTAGAAAAAGAATATTCTAAAAGTGAGGGAAAAAAGGAGGTAATAGTATGGAAGTAACAATGAAGAACTAGGAGAATGTCCACAGTCCAGGCTCCGCCATACCATCATCCCTCCATATCCACAGAGGATTGGTTTCAGGACACCTATGGATATCAAATTCCGAGGATGTTCAAGTCCCTTATATAAAACGGCCTGGTATTTGCATATAGCCTACGTGCAACCTCCTGTACGCTTTAAATCATCTCCAGATTACTTATAATACCTAATACTTGTAAATGGTATGTAAATAGTTGTAAATACAATGCAAATGCTATAGGCTATCCATAACTCACAGCTGGGATGAGGTGGGACTGATAGAGTGGGTGACCCAGGGTAAATCTAGAAGGAGAATAAGAGTTCAGCCGACTGGAAGTGGCAAGGGAAATGGTGAGAAAGGGAAATGGTTCATTCCAGACAGAAACAGCATCAAGTATCAGGACATGGAAACAAGGTAGAACATAATTATCTAGTTCACTATGACTCTAACTTTGGGTCTATACAGAAGAGTGGTGGAAATAAAAACAGGGTACAGGCAAGGCTGTTGTTACCAAGAGACTCCAAGATACAGTGGATTAAATAGAATCAAAGTTTATTTCTCTCCTGCAGCTGTCTAGAGGTACATAGGTAGTAGGTAGCCCAGGCTTTCAGGGTTCTCATTTGAATCCTAAATACCTTCCATGTGTGGCTCCACACCCCGAGGATGCTGCCTTTATCTGCAACATGAGAATGGGATTACTGTCATGTCCATGTTGCAGGTCAGAGGAAAGAAAAAGCACATATGGAAGGCAAGAAATTTCCTTTAAAACATAATTTATTTCGGGCTTCCCTGGTGGCGCAGTGGTTGAGAGTCCACCTGCCAGTGCAGGGGACGCGGGTTGGAGCCCTGGTGCGGGAGGATCCCACGTGCCGCGGAGCAACTAAGCCCGTGCGCCACAACTACTGAGCCTGCGCTCTAGAGCCCGCAGGCCACAACTACTAAAGCCCGCGCACCTGGAGCCCGTGCTCCACAACAAGAGAAGCCACTGCAATGAGAAGCGCACGCACCACAAGGAAGAGTAGCCCCCGCTCTCCACAACTAGAGAAAGCCCGCGTGCAGCAATGAAGACCCAACACAGCCAAAAATAAATTTAAAATTTTTAAAAAAATTTATTTTGAAATGATTCCAAATTTACAGAAAATTTGTCTGAATAGTAAAAAAAATTCCCATATCTCCTTCACCTAGATTCTTCTGTTAACATTTTATTGCATTTATTCTGTTGTGTCATGTTCTCTTTACAGGCACATATAGAGACTAGTCCCTAAACCCTCTGGTTTGTATTTCCCCCAAGCAAAGACACCTCTTACATAACTAGGATACGAACCCTTCACAGATATCCTTCAGATTTTGCCTTCAACAACGTCTCTTTCCCTTTCTGGTCCATACTCAGGAATATGTGTTACATTCCACTGTTATATTTCTTCAGGCTCTTTAGTTGTTTGAATGCCTCAGTCTTTTGCATCCTGGACAGTTAAGGGTACAGGTCTTACATTATGTGGAAGGACCCTCAGCTTTAGGCTGGCTCATGTTTCCTCATGACCAGACTCTGGTAATTCATTCTTGGAAAGAACACCCCAGAAATGACACTGTGTTCTTCTCAGTACATCCCATCAAGAGACAGGCCATGTTGACCTGTCCTATAGATGATGTTAACCTTGATCACCTTGTCAAGTTGGTGTCTGCTAGGTTTCTCCTCTATAGAGTCATCAATTTCATCACTTCGTCATTGATTCATATTTTGTAGGGCGGTATTCTGAGATTGTACCACTATTCTACTCCTCATCAAACACCTACCACCGATGACTTCTGTCTGAATCCACCAGCTCTATGAAGGCTGCCAAATGTTAACGCTTCATAACGTGAAATGTGGCATCATCGTAGGCTTTACTGAAGCAAAGTTTTAGAGAGGCCATTGTGATCCCAGTGGGAAGGGGACAGTGATGGTGGTAGTGCGGTGATGGTAATAATCTGGGCAAGACAGTTGTGAAAATGATTGGCAACTGAGGGTAGAATGGAGGGAGGGAACATAGTAAAAAGATATTTAGGACACAGCTCCTGATCTAGATCTGGTGACGAACTGAACGTGAAGATTTAAGAGAGTTACTACGGAGTGACTGGTGACCAGGGCAGTGTGTCTCAGGAGGAGCACATTTTGGTTATTTCGAAAATGGGTCTGTAGTTGGTGAGGCAGGTATAAACTGCAGGTGGAGAACCTGGAATCTTTGGCATCGAGATGGTACTGGAAGTAGATGAGATCACCAGGAGGGCAGAGAGGAGAGAAAAGATTTTAACTCAATGGAACACCAGTGTTGCAGGAGAGGAAGAGGAGGTGGAGCCAGCGAAGAGGGTTAAGAAGGTATTATCTGAGTGGTAAGACAACTGAGACAGTGGCTGTAGTTAAATAAGACAGCAGATTAGCTGGCTACCACCTAAGAGAAGTCTGAAGGAATAGAAACTAAGACTAACAAGTTTTGCATGGGCGTGGAGGAGAGTGGAGAAAGATAAAAACCAAAGAGCCCTGGGTAGGCAGGGGACAGCACAAAGACCCCAAGTGAACATGTTTGTGTAGGAAGAGTGGGAAACCCACAACTAATTAGCATTCCCTTTTCCTCCATCAACTTCTTGGCGCTGAGCTGGGGCCACTCTTTTTATTCCTCCACAGCCCGAAAGAGTGTTTCCTTTCTTCCATCATCTGCTCTCTCCACTCGCCACCCAGACCCACAGAGGAAAAGAAAACACCACGAGCTTTACTGTTACTATCTTGTTACCAAACACAAACTGTGTTTATAGTTTTAAATATTTTACTTCAAGAAACTACAAGAGAAATAAGAACAAAGCGAAAAGTGAGTGGAATAGAGGGACAGAACTCTGCAAAAATAGCAGTAGAGCAGTTTGTTAGTTACTGTCTTCTTTGAAATGTAAAGGGTCTAGGACAGCTCTCTCTCAGCCCCCTTCTCTGAGGACCTATGAGGTGCCTGGGGTAGTTTCCTTAGTTGGGTACTGAATCAAATGATTTTTTTTTTTTTTTTTTTTTTTTGTGGTATGCGGCCCTCCCTCTGCTGCGGCCTCTCCCGTTGCGGAGCACAGGCTCCGGACGCGCAGGCCCAGCGGCCACGGCTCACGGGCCCGGCCGCTCCGCGGCACGCGGGATCCTCCCAGACCGGGGCGCGAACCCGGTTCCCCTGCATCGGCAGGTGGACGCGCAACCACTGCGCCACCAGGGAAGCCCCAAATGATTCCTTTTTTAAACCCAAGGTTACTTCTGCTGCTGACTCTTGCACGCATACAATTCTGTTTCTTTCTTCCTTTTTTTTTTTGTTAAAAAAAAGTATTTACTGAGATTAAATTCCCATACCACCAAAGTCACTCACTTGAAACTTACAATTCAGTGGTTATAGTGTATTCCCAGAGTTGTGTAATCATCACCATGACCTAAGTTAAGAAAATTTTATCACCACCCAGAAAGAAACCTCAGACCCCATTAGCAGTTACTCCTCATCTGCAATACACACCACCCACCCCACCCACCCCCCAGCCCTAGGAAACCACTAATCTACTTTTGGTCTGTATTGATTTGCCTATTCTGGACATTTCATATTAATGGAATCATATCATATGTGGTTTTTTGTGACTGGTTTCTTTCACTTAGCTTAATATTTTCAAGGTTCACCATGTTATAGCATCTATCTTTCATTTTTTGGTTAAATAATATTCCATTGTGTGGATACGCCAAAATTTTTTTTTCCCATTCATCATTTGATGGGCATTTGGGCGGTTTCCACTTTTTGGCTATGATGAATAAAATTGCTAAGAACATTCACGTACAAGTTTTTGTATGGACATACGTTTTCATCTCGCTTGGGTGTGTACCTAGCAGTGGAACTGCCAAGTCATACAGTGACTCTATGTTTTATCTTGTGATAAACTGCCAGACTGTTTCCCGAAGCAGTTGCAACATTTTCAATGTCCGCCAGCAATGTATGAGGATTCTGATTTCTCTACAGCCTCACCAACACTTGTTAACCGTCTTTTTTTTTTGTGGTATGCGGGGCTCCCTCTGTTGTGGCCTCTCCCGTTGCGGAGCACAGGCTCCGGACGCGCAGGCCCAGCGGCCATGGCTCACGGGCCCAGCCGCTCCGCGGCACGTGGGATCCTCCCAGACCGGGGCGCGAACCCGGTTCCCCTGCATCGGCAGGCGGACGCGCAACCACTGCGCCACCAGGGAAGCCCGTTAACCGTCTTTTTGATTCTCAGTTTCTTCTGATCAGAACTTTCTGCTCTTCTGTCTGGATGGGGTTCAGGCCCCAGCTAAACTGCCCTTCTATGCTTTAGCAGCCTGTGGTACTCCTGAGCCCTGTGGGCAAGAAAAGCAAGTCCTTTTTGGGAATTCCCTGGTGGTCTAGTGGTTAGGACTCAGCGCTTTCACTGCCGGGGCCGGGGTTCAATCCCCAGCCGGGGAACTAAGATCCCCCCAAGCTGCACGGCGTGGCAGAAAACCCATAAAATTAAATTAATTAATTAATTTAAGAAAGAAAGAAAAGCAAGTCCTTTTTTAATCTCTAAAAATTCCACTGCTGGGCTTTGGGCCAACCTGCGCTGACCTGGCCTCCCTGTCTTTGCCCTTCCTGAAGTCCTCATTACCTGGTTCCTTAGCGGGCAGGGGGTTAGGATGCTATCCTGCCCTCCCCCACCAATTAGTCCCCTTGCCACTTCAGTGTTGTGCCTCCTCCAGGTCCGTTCCTCTTTGCTGGATGCTGGGATAGGAGAGTAGCTTTCGGTCTTCCTTGATATGTAAATGGACCTAAGTTTGCTCTCTCATAACCCCCTTCCCACAGGCTCACTCTTTTCTATTCCATTTGTCTGACGTATGTCAATTAGCTGGGTGTTAAGACTTTCCTGGTTTGCTAAAACTCTACCTCTTTCCTTCGATTTTGTTTTTATTTTCATTATTTTATGTATTGTTGGTTACTGAATTCATTATTTCCTCCTTGAGCCCAATATCATTTAGCAGAGTGTTCACAAACTTCCCAGATTTGGGATTCAGATTTATATTATTAACATTGTGGCTTTACTGTAGTGTGATGAGAGAGTATAATGTATTCTTTTGAGATTAATTTCTGTGACCTAGTATATGATCAATACTTTTAAAGTGTCTTAGAAGTTCAAAACGGAGATATTGGGGCTTCCCTGGTGGCGCAGTGGTTGAGAATCTGCCTGCCAATGCAGGGGACATGGGTTCGAGCCCTGGTCTGGGAAGATCCCACATGCCGCGGGGCAGCTGGGCCCGTGAGCCACAATTACTGAGCCTGCGTGTCCGGAGCCTGTGCTCCGCAACAAGAGAGGCCACGACAGTGAGAGGCCCGCGCACCGCGATGAAGAGTGGCCCCCACTTGCCACAACTAGAGAAAGCCCTCGCACAGAAACGAAGACCCAACACAGCCATAAATAAATAAATAAATAAAAATTAAAACGTTTGGTAGATACTAACCAAACTTAAAAAAAAAAAAGGAGATATTTTCTCTGCTTGTAAGATACCGATTCAAATACGTATGTAAACTTCTTCCTTGTTAATTATGTTGTCCAAATCTTCTATATCCTTAGTTACTTTTTTTTTTTTTTTTGGCTGCACAGCATGGCACGCGGGGATCTTAGTTCCCCAACCAGGGATTGAACCAGCATCTCCTGCAGTGGAAGCTCAGAGTCTTAACCACTCGACCGCCAGGGAAGTCCTCTTAGTTACTTTTCACAATTTAAGTTGGGCCAAGTCGTCATGACAACAGATGCCACCATCTTCATAACTTGTCTTCTTTCCGTGAAATCCTTCCTTTGACCTCTTGAATCATCCATCTCTCCCTGCTTCAGGATTTAAGTCCTTATTAGACGTCTTTGGAATGGGAATAATGGTACCTAACCTATGGGATTGTAATGAGAATTAAGAGAGATAATAGTTGTAAAGTGATTAGTACAATGTTTGGCACATTAGAGGCACTCACATGGTAGCAATTATATTGAGGCATAAAGGTTTAAAGGAGGATGGATTCAAGCCAATCTGAATTCCATTAGCCTCTTACTAGCTGAAAGACCTTGGGTGTGTCACCCAACAGCTCTGAGCCTTAGATTTCTTTCTTTTTTCTTTTCAATTGGGGTATAGTTGTTTTACAATGTTGTGTTAGTTTCTACTGCACAGCAAAGTGAAGTAGAGTTCCCTGTGCTCTACAGCAGGTACTGAGCCTTAGATTTCTAAGTGGAGAAACCCTTCCATCTCATTCCTAATGACAAGCCAGAGATAACCAGTTTGCATTTTGGTGTACTGCTTCCAGTCATTTAGGGATGTGTATATATGTATATATTTGTTTATACTTTAACCTAACACAGGTTATACTTTATAGTTTTGTATCCTTTTTATCCTAAACTCTTTGAAAGCATAATTTTTTTTTTTTTTTTTTTTTTGTGGTACGCGCGCCTCTCACTGTTGTGGCCTCTCCCGTTGCGGAGCACAGGCTCCGGACGCGCAGGCTCAGCGGCCATGGCTCACGGGCCCA
>NC_041226.1:5782194-5839922 GCF_002837175.3 Physeter macrocephalus | reverse complement strand
TATATATATATATATATATATACAACTGAATCACTTTGCTGTATATATATATATATATATATACACACACACACATATACACATTCTTTTCTATTATGGTTTATTATAGGATATTGAATATAGTTCCCTGTGCTATACACTAGGACCTTGTTGTTTATGAAAGCATAATTTTTAATTGTTCCCATTTTTTGTGTTAACTTCTAAGTCATCCATGTTATATTTCTTTGTAAAACAAAATATACACTTGAAATCTATTCAATATAGCAGCTAACAACTACTCTGTAGAAGAATCATATGAATTAATTTCTAGGCATTGATTTTTTTTTTTCTTTTTTTTTGCGGTACACGGGCCTCTCACTGTTGTGGCCTCTCCCGTTGCGGAGCACAGGCTCTGGACGCGCAGGCTCAGCAGCCATGGCTCACGGGCCTAGCCGCATGCGGGCCTCTCACTGTTGTGATCTCTCCCATTGTGGAGCACGGGCTCCGGACGCGCAGGCTCAGCAGCCATGGCTCACGGGCCTAGCCGCTCCGCGGCATGTGGGACCTTCCCGGACCGGGGCACGAACCCGTGTCCCCTGCATTGGCAGGCGGACTCTCAACCACTGTGCCACCAGGGAAGCCCTAGGCATTGATTTTGAAACCTATCTATTGTGTGTTAGATTGCATTCCCCCTCACCTATCCCCCAAATATATTGGAGTCCTAACCCCCTGTACCTCAGAATGTGACCTTATATGGAAACAGGGTTTTTACAGAGGCAAACAAGTTACAGTGAGGTCGTTAGGGTGGGTTCTAATCCAATATGACTGGTGTCCTCATAAAAAGAGGAAATTTGAACACATAAAAAGAGGAAATTTGACAGATGCACACAGGGAGAACATCATGTGACGATGAAGATAGAGATCGAGGTGATACAGGAGAAGCCGAAGAATGCCAGAGATTTTCAGTAAAGCCCCAGAAGCTAGGAGCACCGAGGCATGGGACAGATTCTCCCACAAGGCTCTCGGAAGGAAGGAAACTTACTCAAATCTCTAGCCTCCAGAACCGTGAGACAATACATTTCCATTGTTTAAGCCATTCAGTTTGTGGTACCTTTGTTACAGCAGCCTTACCAAACTAATACATTTTCTGTTGCCAGGAATTGTAAGGAGATGATTATTTTAAAATCATCTTAGACATAAACAGTTATCACAAAATTCTGCCATCAGAGGTTTGCAGTTCACCTGTGTGCCACCAAGTTTGCATCTTGGAAACAGTTCCCAAGGTTATGCTATAGTTCATCTCATTTAGGTGGGTTAGTAAGATGACAGTAAAGAGTAGGTGAGGATATCTAAGGAAGGATAGTTATCTTCTGCACATTCAGGATGACTTCACTAATCCATCGTTTCAAAATCTTTTTTCCCCCAAATCCTTTTATTATAGAAAATTTCTAAGAGAAGTATAATGAGCTTATGTCACTGTCACTTAGGTTTGTTATTACTCACACATGGTCAATTTTGATTCCTCCACTCAAATCCCCCACATCAAATAATTTTGAAGAAAATCTCAAATTTTCTATCATTTTAAACAGCTTTTTTTGAGATCTAATTGCCAAGCCATAAATTTCGCTTATTTGGTGTACAATTCAATGGTTTTTAGTATATTTACAGAATTGTGCAACCATCACCATAATCTAATTTTAGAACATTTTCATCATCCCAAAAGAAACCTTCTACTATTAGCTGTCATTTTCTATTCCTCCCTCAACCTCCCCATTTTATATCTTACCCGTAAATATTTCACAGGCACTTCTACAAAGATAGGAACTATTTTAAAAATACGTGACAATATCATTAGTGCACATAGAAAATTTTGAATAATAATTATTTAACATCAAAGATAAAATCTGTGGTCACATTTTTTTGATTATTCTATATACATTTTTCACTTTGCTTAAGTCAGAAGCCAAATAAAATCCACACACTGCACCTTGCAATTGATATATCTGTTAGTTTTCTTTTAACCTAAAGGTCAACCGTCTAACTCTTTTTTCTTACAAATTTTTGTTGAAGAAATCAGGTTATTTTTTCTATAAAGTTTACTAGGGCCTGGAATTTTCTGACTGTATCCTTGTGTCATCGTTTACCATGTTCCACGGTCCCATGTGTTTCCTATAAATTGGTAGTTGAATTTTAATGGAGGTTTAATGAGATTCAAATGTTTCTTGTTTGGATAAGACTTCTTCATAGGTGGAAGTGTTGTGTCAAACTGCCTTTTAAATATTCTTTTACTGTGAAAGACATCATACTTACAGCAGTGTATAAAAATAATTATATATTTTAAAGAATAATAATAAAATGAACAAGCACCCATCACAAAGGTTAAATAGCAATAGAGTACTGCCAGTACCTTCTCTAATGAAATCTTTCCTCACCCCATTCTAGGGGTAAGCACTATCCTGACTTTTGTGATAGTTATTCCTTCACTTTCTTTAAACCCCTTATGAATATATTCCTAAAGAGAGTATTGTCTGGTTTGCCTTTATGTCTGTTATTCTATGACCTGCTCTTTCCCCCCCTCAACATTATGTTTTTGAGATTCATCCATATTGTTTATGGTAACTGTAGCTCATTCATTTTCACTGTTATATAATATTTCATTATATGAATAGACTCTAGGTTATCCTTTTGTTAGTGGACATTTAGATTGTCCCCAGTCTTTTGATATTACAGACAATAATTCTACGAACATTCTCTTTTTTTTTTTTTTTTTTGCGGTACGCGGGCCTCTCACTGTTGTGGCCTCTCCCGTTGCGGAGCACAGGCTCCGGAGGCGCAGGCTCAGTGGCCATGGCTCACGGGCCTAGCCGCTCCGCGGCATGTGGGATCTTCCCGGACCGGCGCACGAACCCGTGTCCCCTGCATCGGCAGGCGGACTCTCAACCACTGTGCCACCAGGGAAGCCCTCTACAAATATTCTCGCTCATGGTTCCCGGTGCTTGTGTGCAGAGTTTCTCTAAGGTGTATGTGTATCCAGGGGTGAAACTGCTGGTGTGAGGTGTGCAGATGTTCAACTCCAATAAGTGATGGCAAATTATTGTCCAAAGTGTTTATACCAATTTAGACTCCCACTAGCAGTGGACGGGAGTTACCCATTGATTCGAATTCTTGCTAATGCTTGGTATTGTCAGATTTTGCCAATTGGTGGGTTCAAATTCTCTATTAATAAAAGATATGTAAAATTGTACTATATATTTGATATTTCAGCTGAATTCGCAGGAATCCTATTAAAATATTCCTTCTACTTGCCCCTTATTTTCAGGAAAACAACGCTTTGTATTTTAAAAGTGACATTAAGGCATTTCACCTATAGATTGTCATTGAAAATATGTAACAATTTTTGAAGGGAGAGAGAGAGATTTGTGTAATTTAAGGGCTGGAGAGATATTCATGAGATGAAGGACTACTTACTCATAGCTATGCAGCAGCTAAGCATTATGGTGGTAAGAATCTATAGATAAAATAGATCCTTTGTAGGGCCAATGCAAGACCCTCCATTCAACCCAGAAACAAACTTACTCTTCTCTCTTCCGTTTCTTCCTTCATCTCATTTCCTCCTGGTTGCTTCTTGCCACGAGCTCTGGAACCAAAATTTTACACTAGGGTGTGCATAACTAGACGAGCAATCTAGGGCTCCAGATAATGTAGGGCTACCTTCCTTAGAGTGTTGCTGTGACAAATAAATTAGGTATCACGTTAGATATGGCTCTCGGCACACTTCCAGGAACGATGGGCATCACCTCACCTTCTAAATGTTCGCCTGGGGGAGGAGGGGTGGGGAGGGATGGGCTGGGAGTTTGGGGTTAGCAGATGCAAACTACTACATATAGAACGGAAAAACAACAAGGTCTTACTGTATAGCACAGGGAACTATATTCACTATCTTGTGATAAGCCATAATGGAAAAGAATATGAAAAAAGAATGTATATATATGTATAACTGAGTCACTTTGCTGTACAGTAAAAATTAACACAACATTGTAAATCAACTATACTTCAATAAAATAAATTAAAAAAATAAAATAAAATAAATAAAATTTAAAACAATGTTAGCCTATACCTCATACTCCAAAATGTTTCAGTCCATAACATTTGCTCTTTCTAGAATTATTTTTCTCCACCAATTTCCAGGGAAAATCAAGAGTACATAGAAACCATTCTTATTTCTCCCCTTTTACTACCTCTCCTTGTGTCTAAGATTCTTTGAAAAAGCAGCAGTAAATTTTGAATTGGGGCTTCCCTGGTGGCGCAGTGGTCGAGAGTCCGCCTGCCGATGCAGGGGACACGGGTTCGTGCCCCGGTCCGGGAAGATCCCACATGCCGCGGAGCGGCTGGGCCCGTGAGCCGTGGCCGCTGCGCCTGCGCGTCCGGAGCCTGCGCTCCGCAGCGGGAGAGGCCACAACAGTGAGAGGCGCGCGTACCACAAAAAAAAAAAAAAAAAAAAAATTTTGAATTTATTTTGTGTCCTTGAACAGTGCTCCACCCAAGCTGATATGTTTCAAACTTGTAATCATTAGTCTCTTTGAAAGCAGTAATCAAGCTGTAAATAAAAGGTAATGCCTTAGATCTTGGCAATTGGAAGGCCTACTAGCCCACTTTTCTTCCCATCGCCAGCCTGCTTCACTGCTTTTATTTGTTCATGTCTCACTGAACTCAACGTTTCTTTCTCTAGCTCTGCCTAACCTAAGGTAGGTGCTTAACAAAAAAAATTTTTTTTTTTTTTACTTTTCATTGTGGTAAAAATGCACGTAACATAAAATTTACCATCTTAACCATTTTTAAGTGTACAGTTGTGTTAAATACATGCACATTGTTGTGCAACCGATCTCCAGAACTCTCTTCATCTTGCAAAACTGAAACTCTGTCCCCACCAAACAACTCTCCATTCTCCCTCTCCCCAGACCCCAGTCCCAACCCAACCACTCTTTCTGTCTCTACAAATTTGACTACTCTAGGTAACTTATATAGGTAGAATCACAGCGTTTGTGTTTTTGTGGCTGGTTTATTGCACTTAACATGTCCTCAAGGTTCATCCATGTTGTAGCATGTGCAGAATTTCCTTCCTTTTTAAGGCTGAATAACAGTCCAATTGTATGTATATACCATATTTGTTTATCCATTCACCTGATTTTGTTTATCCATTCATCTGTGGATGGACATCTGGGTTGCTTCCACCTTTTGGCTATTGTGAAAACTGTTACATGAATATGGGTGTACAGATATCGTTTCGTTAACCTGCTTTCAATTCTTTTGGGTATATACCCAGAAGTGCAATTGCTGGATCATATGGTATTTCTATTTTTAATTTTTGGAGAAATTGTCACATTGTTTTCCAAAGTGGCTGCACCACTTTTAAAGTTTCTGTTATGCTCTAGGGGAGAAAATTATCCTACTCTAAACTACAGCTGAGGAAAAGGATTATATGGCCGAGAACACACACTGTCAATTATCACGCTTGATTAGAACATGATTAAAATAATTAGAAGCATGGAATTCCTAGAACCTGGAGACATTATAAACCATGTGATCTACTGCGCTCACTTACAGGTGAGTAAACTGGGACTCAGAGAACAAGTGCTTGGGAAGGTCAAGGGCTGGTTAAGGGAAGAATCAGAGCCGGCATCCAAGGCTTTCCAATCTTCAAATTATTGCCATGAAAATAATTTCAACTTGAAATATTATGTGATGAAGAACAAGAATTACGGAATGGTTAATTCAAAACATCCCCTGGGATGCACTGTGTGTTCTGCTTTTGTTTCTATGGCTGGTTTTTAGCCTCCCTGATTGCCTTGGTTGACATTGAAACCGAGCCTGTTTTTCTCGCTGCCGCTGTGGACAGCGTCCTGGGCATCCTAGGAGATGGAGGGGGAGACAAAGAAAATCGGTCCGCAGTTAGGATCCACCGGGCTTGGACCCCGACCCCCTGCTCGCCTGCGCGCCAGCCAGAGGCGCCCGCGTGTGGCGCGGATGTAGCTCCCATCCTGCGGCCTCAAAGCCCCCCGCGCGCGAGTGACTGGTGCCCTGCAGTCCCCACGCTCCGGGATCCGAACCAGAGGGTTCCGGGACGCCCGGGGTCCAGGCAGCTCTGGCCGTGCCTCCTCCCCAGCCGCAGCCGCGGAGCCCCTGCGACTTCCCCGCACCCAGTCTCCCCCGCCACAGTCGGGGGTCCCCGGGCGCCGCGGAGCTCGGGCTGCGGACCACGGTGAGCACGTGGGCTCGGCCGCAGCGCGGCGCCAGGCACCGGCGCCCCGGCAGAGCCCCTGCCGGTGGGGAGAGGGATCCTCCCCCCCGTCTACTTTGCACCAGTCCGAGGGAATTTGCGGTCGGTGACGCGCATCCTTAAGCGAGCCACCTGCAGCGCGGGGCGCGCCGCTGAGGGCGGCAGCGCAGGGCTGGGCCGGCGCGGCCTGGGGACCCCGGGCTCGGGAGGCCATGCCGGCGTTGGCGCGCCTCGGCGGCCCGCTGCGGTTGGGCCGGCGCGGCCGGGGGACCCCGGGCGCGGGAGGCCATGCCGGCGTTGGCGCGCCTCGGCGGCCGGCTGCCGCTGCTCGGTAAGGCCCCGCTCTCCCGCTCGAGCCCCCGCGGCCCCCGGCCCCCACCCCGCGCGGGGACCGGGCGCGCGCCTCCTCCGTCCCCGCCGCCGCGCGCCTCCCCGCCCCGCTCCTTCCCTCGCTCCCGCGCCCCTCCCCTCTTTCGCGCCCTCCAGGCTCGCCCAGAACCCGCCCGCGGCCCCGGCCGGGCCCACCCCGCGCCCTCCTCCCCCTCCTTTCGCGTCGCCGCTCCGACTCGGGCCGCGGTACCCACCGGCGGCCCCGACCCCGCGGGCGGCCTCGCCGAAGCGCTGCCCGGGACCGGGGCCGCGGCCGCCCCGCCCGCCTCTCCGGCTGCCCGCTCGGCCCGCGCGCCCGGCTAGTGGGCCGGCAGCCCGAGTCTGCGGCCCCGAGCTGGGCGCCGGGGGGCCGGGACCTCGCGTGCACCGACCCCGGCTACCGTAGACTCCTGGGTGGCGTCTTTAACTCTTCTTTTGAGGTTTTGATTTAAGGAGTGAACTCTGATGGGAAGATGCGCCCGCGTTCTCCCCCAAAGCGAGTCATCTCTGGTAACGACCCCCAACCCGCCGAATGTCTGTTGGATCAATGAATAGTTACTTTGGAAATATTATGCAAACGGGATTTACATCTTAAAATACCAGCTACCCCCTCCTCCTGTACTCGATTTTTATCCCGGCGTTAAACCCCAAGGGGCTTTTCAAGGACTCAGCTGACTGTTCCCAAATATTCTGGGTAGCACAGTTGTTACTGGGGAAAAACAAAAAAAACAAAAAAAACACCCTTTAGATCCAGTTCATCTATTTGATTTGCGTTTAGGGTGAAGGAGACAGAGTTTTGGGAGCCAGGGAGGCTCTGGTCCCGGTCCTAGTTCTGCAGCCTTGGGGGACCAACCCTCACTGCCCCCGGCCCCGGCATTGTGCTCTGTCCAGTGAGGGAGTCCGGCTGTGACTCCTCCAGCTCCAATATTCTAGCAGTCTGTCTTGAATCCTCTGTGGTACATAAAGAAAATATTTGCAGTGTGGACGTGCAGGAATTATTTCCAATAGCTTTTGTTTCAAATAATTCAGAATTATAGGGTTTAAAAAAATGTAACATAAGGGGGAAAAGAGTGGGAAAACATCTTGCATTTCCTAAACATCTTTGTTAATTGGGAAACATGTACATTTCAAATGTATGGTACAATATGTTTTTCAGAGTCTATTACAAAAGGTTAGCTTTCTGTTATGTGTAACATTGGTAGTAAGTGGATTTTTCAGCAGCGTACCAAGGCTTCCGGAAAGTACAAGCATCAGTACGTGAAACGATAGTCAACCTGCATTGAATTGTTTTATATTTAGGGGCAATCTCAGAAAGTCCTACATCTCTCTCCAGAGTTTTCTAAATTAGGTATAATGCACGTAGAGCAAATAGGCACACATCTTAAATAGTACAACTCCATTAGTGTTTGTGTAACCGCATAATCGTTATCCGATCAAGACACAGAGCGCTTCTAACTCCGCCCCCTCTCAGATTATACCCCCCAAAGGTAGCCACTATTCTGACTTCTGATACCATGGTTTTGCCTGTTTTTTGAACTTCATGTAAACCGAATCATTATTATTTTTTAAATGTCCAGCTGTTTTCACTCAACGTTGTGATTGTGAGATTCAGCCTTGTTCTTAGTAGCAGTGTTGTTGTTGTTGTTTTTCCCATTGCTAGGGGCTATTCCTTAGTATGAATAGATTATACAATTTAATTATCCATTATTGTTGAAGAACATTTTGGTTGTCTCCAATTTTGTGTAATGAAACGTAACACAGCTGTGAATATTCTTTTACATGTTTTGGGGGGACAGAAACACCCGTTTCTCTTTGGATGATACCCTCAGGTCGAAGTCCTAGATTATAAGGGAAGGCATATGTCAGTTTTGGTAGGTGCTGTCAGACAGTTTTCCAGAGTGGTTTTACCAGTGTACATTCCCACTGGCAGTGTATGGGAGCTCTGGTTCCTCACATCTTTGCCAATAACTTGCTATTACAGATTTTCTTGAATGAAGAAGCACAAAGTGAGAAGCTTAAAAATGAGGACTTTAAATGTTTAAAAGCTTTACATTCCTTGAATTTTTGGATGCCATCCCCATTTCCCTTATATTGTAAGCTCTACCTTTCATAAATAATGATGGGGTTTTCTAAGTAGTATTTAAAGAATGGACACATACTCTCCATGGCCTTAGCTGCATTCTGTGCTGATCGTGGCTAAGAGGAGGAGGATTTCAATATTTCAGTAACTGATAACTGTTCCTCTCATTAGTGTCAGAAAATTCTATTCAGAGCTTTGACCTACACATTTTCGTTGGCATCCTTTGCCCTTGCTGCTTATCTTACTATTTACCTTCTTGTGAGCTGGTAGCCTATAGGGGACCGATTCAGGAGGAGGGGGAGGGAAGGGATGCTATGCAAAGATTGGTTTGAATTGGATGGGACACCAGACTTGGTGACCTGGTGTTAAGGTCCCCTTCGATCCTAAAAGTCTTGGTTCTAATTGTTACCATCATACAAATTTATATTTGGCTATTCATTTCTTCTTGGGTACTTCACGTGGATCTATAGTAAATTATCCTCTTAGGTTTAATTATGAACTACTTGGCTCAACTTTTTATAACTAAAAAGACACTTTCATTAATTCTTAGTTATCAGTAAAGATTTTGTTGGTGGTGTTATTGACGTCTCCTGTTGTTTGACTGTAAAACAGTCAGGTAACGAGATATTAATTGTGGGGGAGGAAGACTTACTTGTATTCCAGGGAAGACTTAAGAAAGAGGAAGAGGAAGCCTGCATGAGAAAGAAAAAGAATTTTTTTATTTGACAAACTTTTATTGAATACCTATTTCAGTGCTAGGCGCATGGGGGTACAAAGATGAAAGAGATGGGGGGGACTTACATATAAATAGTTAATTCCGTTCTATTTTAAACATGCATGGTCATCGCCTTTCCCCAAGAACACATTTCAGCACAGAGCTTGCTTTCAGTGAGTTAAACCTTCCAACACATTTATCGTGATCGCTAAATATCTGTGGATGAAAAACAGCATGCTTCAGCGAAGGAAGCTTTGACCAGGTCACAATAGGAATCCCAGGGTTGTCCCCTAAAACTACTTAAACATGGATATACGGTGCTTAACGGTTGTGGTAAAGCAACGGCTCTTCCATTTAAATAAAACAAATGGGCTGTTCCAGAGTGAAACATGGCCATTTTTTTTTTTTTTTTTTAGGTCCTAGGAAGAAGTAATTTTCCAAATGGTTCTTGGAACAAATTTGTGGACTTCATTTTATTCCCCAGGGAGTATCCCTGCTCAGCTGAGAAGTCCACAGGATGGCTCAGCTTCATGACTTTCTCCACAATTCTTTTTATTCCCCTCATCTGGGCATTCTCTAATGAAACTCACAAAGCAATGTGACAAGAGCCCTTACCAGTCAGTGTTCAAGATTGCTATCTTGCCAGATCCCCAAGTAGCCACCAGATATTGCCTTAATCTTTGGGTCAAGTTTCTGATTTGGGCAAAAAAGCAAATATCTCAAAAGTATTGTATTTTATCATTTTTCTTGATTTTGAAAGGGATCTTGGAGAGGACAGGAATAAGAATTTGCAGAGGGGAAATTGAGGGGCTGAAAATTAGCTTGGCCTGCTTTGTGATTTGCTTAGCTTGGTCTTGCCACTATGCTCCATCCTTTATTCACTCTGAAATAGCAGAGTCTTGTGAATCTCACAGTAGATGGTTTGCCTGAATAGAGCTTTTGGTTTTCATCAGATGACTTTGTGATCTTAATATTTTTCCATCAAGATTTCTAAAAAAGCCTTAGCTACTTCTTAGTTAGGTAGCCATGGTTGTGTGGCCAAAGGTTTTTCTGTCTTTTGGGGGTCTATGAGCTTTACACGTAAGTGATTGAATCACCCCTGTGGCTGGATCATCCTTGGTTCTCAAGTGATGAAAGCTTTTGTAGAACTCTGATGGTCGTTAGTTGGAATCACGCAATTCTGTTCGGTGGGTCCCGACACGTGTAGAGGAAAGTTAAAAATAATATAAAGTACACACACAGTGTTCTTTTGTGGCTAGAGGAATTGCATAAGATCCTAAAAGAGGAACTATTGTTATTTTTTAGGTTAAACAGTAAAAATATTTTTTCACTGCTGTCATTGTAAGTCAATTGGTAGCCAAGAATCCTCCATAAAATTATTTACAGTCTACTTTAAAACAGGATATTGTCATTATTTCTTTAAACCATTGTGTTTTGATTTTAAGATGTCCACGGAATTCAGTCTTCAACTGCTTTGCTATTTGAGTTACGATGTTCCTAATGTTAGGGATTCTGTTCTTGGAAGTGATGCAGATGAATATGTCAGGGCTAGCAACACAGTTAGGAAACATGAATTCTTTATTCTGGCAGGGAATGCCTCTACACTTAAGTTCCTCATCTGAGAAAAGGAGATAAGCAGTGTCTTACTCCTTCATCAGATAATACCTGTAAAGTGCAGCTGCTTCCCTTGTTAGGCAGGTGCTTTGCAGAAGAAAGCGTCCGGATTTAGAGTCACAGGATTTGCCTCCTTGCCTTCTGAGACCCTTTGGAGCACCGTGTAGTCCAGTAGGTGCCAGACAGTCCTGGTTCCTGCTCAGTCTAATGTTAGGGGCGTTGGTGGGAAAGGGTGGGCATGTAAAAGGAAAATTGCAGTGTAATTTTAGAAATAAGCACCGAGGCTGAGCCTCTAATGCAGACTGAGGAAATAAGGCAAGGCCTCCAAGAGGAGATGATGCCAGACCCTTGATTAGAAAGGTAAGACTTGACGGGGAAAGGGGAGGATCAGGACATTCCAGGCAAATAGGACAGTGAAGAAAATGGTACAGAGGTCAGAAACACGGAGTAGACGGAAACTGTAATTCCATCCCGGTTGCTGAGGCACGATGTCTGAGGATAGGGGAGCCCTCATTTAAAAAGTTGTGAGGGGCTCCCCTGGTGGCGCAGTGGTTGAGAATCCGCCTGCCGATGCAGCGGACACGGATTCAATCCCTGGTCCGGGAAGATCCCACATGCTGCGGAGCAACTAAGCCCGTGCGCCACAACTTCTGAGCCCGTGCTCCGCAACAAGAGAAGCCACTGCAATAAGCCCACGCACCGCGACGAAGAGTAGCCCCCGCTCGCCGCCAACTAGAGAAAGTCTGTGCGCAGCAACGAAGACCCAATGCAGCCAAAGATAAATAAATAAATAAGTAAACATTGGAAAAAAAAAAAGTTGTGACTCAGAAAATTGAAGCCTGTTCAATGGGTAGCTTTCTTAAAAAAAAAAAAAAAAAATTCAGGGTTACCAGAGGCTCCGTGTGTGATGTGTAAGGAGTGTTTTAGTGATGTGATAAAGGACTTGGATATTATCATGTGGTCCAAGAGTCTCTGGATGAAATTCAGGGGGTCCGTTGCATCCTTCACGGGGTGTATGTGTATGTGTGTGTGAAGGTTAATTGCTTTCATCAGATTTTTCAGTGGGATTCGTGACTCAAATGGTAAGGGCCGGTGCTGTAGGTTGTCGAGGGGGTTGAGGGAGATGCTTGAGGTGTATTTTAGAACGACAGTTTTGGGGTCTGTGTCAAGGATGCATGTCAGGCAGACAGGAACATGGCAGCTAGGAAGCTGTTGGCAGTAGTCCAGGACAGAGGCAAACAAGGACTGGAATTAGGGCAATGGTAATAGAGATGCAGAGCTGCGGAGAGATTTCGGGATTATCAGGAGGTTAAAATGTCAAGGTTTGGCAGCTGCCTCGATGATGGGAAGTAGCGGGGAGGAGGAGTCGAAATTGACTTCTGGGTTTCTGGATTTGGTGACAGTGGGTGTGTTGGTACTATGGGGGGGGTGGGGAGGGAGTAGGTTTAGGAAGGAAAACAGGGAGTTCAGTCTGAGCATAAGGTTCCTGGGGGCCACCCAGACATACAGCCATACACACAGGAGGTATGAATTTGGAACTCCTGAGCAAAGAGACTGTAGTTAAAATCATGGGAATTTACAGAGAAAGAGCATAGACTGACTGGCAAGGATGAGAGCTCCCCAGGTCTAAGGAAGAACACACAATCTCTGGATCTTTCTTGTGACCAGCCCCATCCTGAGGCTACAGAGGGGCCCCACCCTAAGCTGCCTTGTTAGCATAAACTCTGGAGTGCCCTGAAGGGGCCCATTATGAATAACAACAGACACTCCTATCCCTCAGGGAATTCCAAGGATTTTAGGTGCTTTGTGCCCGGAATCAGGACTAAGACCAAATATATTCGTTATACCACGCAGGTCTGCTGCCCTCTTTTACCAAATGAGGAAAGTGGGGCCCAAAGAGGTTAAACGACTTGCTGAAATCCAGGGTTATCACAGCAGGTAACTCAAAGCTGGACTTGGAACTCAGATCTTCAAGTGTTACCCAGTTCTCTGCCTCACAGGAGACTTGACTTGGAGGATTTGACAGTGAGGTGTCCTGACATTATCTGATTTGTTTTATAATGTCTAAAACCATCACTTTTTCAGTGGAGTAGACTTTACTTTTACCTAAAATTTTATTTTAGATGGGTGCCAAATTTCTTTCTCCACTTATCCCCCCACCACCCCTCTGGAGCTCTCTTCTGATTTTAAAGTTGTCCTCGGACTTCCCTGGCGGGCCAGTGGTTAAGGCTCCATGCTTCCACTGCAGGGAGCACGAGTTTGATCCCTGGTCGGGGAAGCTCCTTATGCTGCGTGGTGTGACAAGAAAATCAAACAAACAAACAAATGAAGTTGTCCTCATTGCTCAGGATATGTTTGGAACGAGGCTCTGGGAAGTGCCACCAGGGTTTTGGAAGGGATTCTCAGAAAGAACCTTAATATCAGTGGGGGAAAATTCTTCCTCTGGCTTTTTAAAAAGTCAGATTTATTGAGGTACACTTTTCACGTAACAAACTTTACCCTTTTTACTGTATGGCTCTATGAGTTTAACCAACACATACAGTCACATAACTACCACCACTATCAAGACAGAGAACATTTCCATTTCCCCCAGAACTCCCCTTAGGCCCCTTTGTAGTCAACCCTAATGCCCATCCCCAACCCTGGCAACTAGTTATCTCTTTTTTTGTCCCTATCATTTTCCCCAAATTTTCCAGAATGTCATATAAGTGGGATTTTACAGTCTATAGACTTTTGAGTCTGTTTCTTTCACATAGTGTAATTATTTGAGATTAATCCATGCTGTTATGTATATCAGATCTTTTTTCCTTTCTGTTGCTGTGTAGTATTCCATGGTATGGATGTGCCAAAGTTTGTTTATCCAGTGATCAGCTGAAGTTCATGAGTTTGCTTCTAGTTTCTGGCAATTATGAATAAAGCCACTATAAATATTTGAACATAAGTCTTGGTGTGAGCACAGGTTTTCATTTCTCTTGGGTAAATATCTTAGGAGTGGTGTTGTATCACTGGAATGTATGCTAAGTGAATATTCAGCTTTATGAGAAAGTGCCAGTTTTTCAAAGTGCTTGTACAGTTGCTCAAAATCATTGTCATAACTTGGTATGGTCAGGTTTTTTGTTTTTGTTTTTGAACATTTCTAACGGGCGTAGCAATATGTCATTGTCGTTTAAATTTGCATTTCCCTAATGACTAATGATGTTGATCACCCTTTTGTGTGCTTAATTGCCATGCTATGTTTTGTTTGATGAAATGTCTCCTAAAATCTTTTGCCTGTTTTTTATCAGGTTGTTTGTTTTGAAAATATTTTCTTCCATCCTGTGGCATGTCTTTTCATTTTTTAAACTGTGTCCTTTGAAGAACAGAAGTTATTAGTTTTGATGAAGTCCACTAGTGGAGAAAAATTAGCCCTATACTAAACACTGCTCTGGTCTCACCTAACCAAGCTTAAAAGCAAGACTTGAAGGGATCAAGTGTTTACAGTGAACTTAACTACATCTCAGAAAAAAGTTCAAGAATATTTAACAGAACACAGAAATATCTGACAGCAGGTAAAATTCACAATGTCTGGCATCTTGTTACAAATTAACAGACAAACAAAAGATAAAAATTCAACCCATAATAAGGAGAAAACTCAAATATCCAAAGGAGACCCATAAATGGCATAGAATATAGAATTACTAGACAAGAACATTAAAATAGTTGTTATAACTATATTCCTTGTGTTCCTGAAGCTAGAGGAAAGCTTGTACATGTTATGTAGGGAAATAGCAAATATGAAAAAAATCACACAAATTAAACTTCCAGAGGTAGAAACTAACATTACACTGGTTGGGATTAATAGATTAGATACTGCAGAAGAAAAGATTGGTGAACTTGAAGACACAGCAATAGAAACTATCCAAAATGAACAGAGAAAATAGTCAAAGTAAAATGAATAGAGAATCAGTGAGCTAGCTACATGAGGACTTCAGTTGGTCAAACATACATGTAAGTCTGCTGTATGAATGTATCTGTTTTCCCTGGATGCATTTAAGATTTTCCCAGACAATAGCAAAACTGAGCATGAAGACTTTCTTTAATGAGCCCCAACTAGGGGCTTTGTTGAAAGTGGCTACGTGTTATGACAAAATACTATAGGTTCTCTAAAAGAGGTTGATTTTTTCAAAGTTGGTTGGCAAATTCAATTTTGTCTTTAAAGTACTACTGACCTCTCATTCTTCTTTGTCTGGATTCCTTCTCAGCCAAAAAATCCTTTTGTTGGCAAATATTCAACAAGCCTGATACCTTGTATAATACAAAACATTACATGTATAAAATGAGACATTTATGTGTGTTGTGAAGAAAAAGTGATTCAGGATATACATGATTAAGAATACATGTCATTACTAGCAATGATAAAAAAAGATTTTATCATTGGCTTTAAATAACTTGATTATAATGTACCTTTTGCAGTTTTCTTTCTGATTCATGTGCTTGGGTTTTGTTGGGCTATCATTTGCATCAGATGTGGAAAGAATTTTCTCCATTATTTCATCAAATATTTTCTTCTGTCCTCCTTTCCCCCATTCCCTCCAAGAACTCTAATTACATGTATATTTGACCACCCAAAGGGAGTAAAATGTAAGACTTTAAAAAAAATTGTTTAAATTGTTAAGATAATTGATTGCTTACAGCAAAAATAATATCAGTGATTTTGGGGGGGTTTAAAACTTATGTGGAAGTACGCTGTATGACAGCAATAGCACAAAGCCTAAAGAGGGATGAAATGGAAATATACTGTTGTAAGTATATATTGATACTATTGTATTCTGATATTATATATGAGGTGGTATAAGAGCACTTAGAAGTAGACTACGTTAAGATAAAGACATATACTATAAACCTCAAAGCAACTACTAAAATAAAAAAGCAAAGCGTTATAGGTAATGATCCCAGAAAGGAGATGATGTGGAGCCATAAAAAATACTCAATTATTCCCAAAGGAGGCAGAAAAACAGGAAAAGGGAAAAAAAAACAGATGGGACAAATAGAAAACAAAGAATAATATGATAGATTTAAACCTAAGCATATCAATAATGTCATTAAATAATCTACATATCACAATTAAAAGGCAGAGGTAGTCAGATTTTATTAAAAAGAAAAAAAAAAAAAAAAAAGAAAGCAAGACCCAACTATAATGTTCTTAAATGAAACCAAACTTGGATAGGAAGACACAGATAGGTTAAAAGTGGAAGGATAGGGGAAAAAATTCCATACTAACACTAATCAAAAGAAAGCTGGAGAAGCTAAGATACTAGACAGAGTATATTTAAGAGCAAAGAATATTACTAGGGACAGAAAGTCATTTCATAATGCTATAAGGCTTGATTTATCAAAAGGACATAAAAATCCTAAATATTTATATATCTAATAACAGAGCTTGAAAATACATGGATCAAAATTTGATTGAATTGCGAGGAGAAATGAACAAATCCATAATTAAATTCAGAGTTCAACACTCCTTCAATAATTGATAGAAGAAAGAGACATAAAGCAGTAAGATGTAGAAGACTTGAACAACAGTATCAACCAACTTGACCTAATTTACCTTTAAAGAATACTCTACTTAACAACAGCTGAATATAGGTTCTTTTCAGTTGCATACAATACACATCAATTTAGACCACATTCTGGACCATAAAACAAGCTTCCATAAATTTTATTCCTTTGTTTATTTTTATTAAAAAAAAATTTATTTATTTTTATTTTTGGCTGTATTGAGTCTTCATTGCTGCACACAAGCTTTTTCTCTAGTTGTGGCGAGCGGGGGGCTACTCTTTGTTGCAGTGCGGGGGCTTCTCGTTGCAGTGGAGCAAGGGCTCTAGGTACACGGGCTTCAGTAGTTGTGGCACACAGTCTCAGTAGTTGTGGCTCACAGGCTCTAGAGGTCAGGCTCAGTAGTTGTGGTGCATGGGCTTAGTTGCTCCGCAGCATGTGGGATCTTCCCAGACCAGGGCTCGAACCTGTGTCCCCTGCATTGGCAGGCAGATTCTTAACCACTGTGCCACCAGGGAAGTCCCCATAAATTTTAAAAGATTCAAGACATACAAAGTGTATCCTTTGACGACAATGGTATTAAATTAGAAATTAATAACAGAAAGATAAATGGAAAATCCTTAAATATTTGGAAACTAAACACATTTCTAAATAATACATGGGTCAAAGAATAAAACAAAAGATAAGTGAAAATGTATATTGAACTAAATGAAATGCAACTTATCAGAATTTGTGGGATGTCTCTAAAGCAGTGCTTAGAGGAAATGTATTAAGTTATTAATTATTAAATGATTAGCAGCATTAAATTATATTGCTATAAATTACTGGAAAAGAATAAAGATCTCAAATCAATGATCTCAAATCTAAGCACAAGCAAGAGGGGAAAAATAACAAGTTAAACCCCATGTAAGGGACTTCCCTGGCAGTCCAGTGGTTAAGAATCTGTGCTACTACTGCAAGGGGCATGGGTTCGATCCTTGGTTGGGGAACTAAGATTCCTCTTAGCGTGTGGTACAGCCAAAAAAAAAATCATGTAAGCAACAAAGGAAGCACACATGATCAGAGTGAAAATCAATTAAATGGAGAAAAATGGAGAAAATCAGTGCAGCCGAGAGCAATAAAATATCAATAAAATTGCTAAACCTCTAGCCAAATCAATCAGGGGAAAAAAGGACACAAATTTCTAATATCAGGAGTAAGAGAGGCAACACCACTACAGAATCTATAGATATTAAAAGGATAATATGGAAATATTATTAACAACTTTATACTTTGACAACTTAACATTTAATGGAAAAAATTCCTTGCAAGACACATGCTACCAAAGCTCATCCAAGAATAATTGATAACCTAAATAATGCTATGTCTGTTAATAAATTGAATTTGTGGTTAAAGTATTCCCACAATGAAAATTACTGGAGCACATGCCTTCACTGGGGAATCTACCAAGTATTTAAAGAGGAAATAATACCAATATTACACAGATTCTTCCAGAAAATTTAAGAGAAGATAATACTTCTCAACACATTCTATGAGGCCAGCTTTACTTTGTTTTTTGTTTTTTTGTTATTTTGCGATACGCGGGCCTCTCGCTGTTGGGGCCTCTCCTGTTGCAGAGCACAGGCTCCGGAAGGACAGGCTCAGCGGCCATGGCTCACGGGCCCAGCCGCTCCGCGGCATGTGGGATCTTCCCGGACCAGGGCACGAACCCGTGTCCCCTGCATCGGCAGGTGGACTCTCAACCACTGCGCCACCAGGGAAGCCCCAGCTTTACTTTGATACCAAAACCAGAAAAAAACATTACAAGCAAAAAACAAAAACAAACCTGCAGACCAATCATTGCCGTGAATATAAATGCAAAAATTCTTAGCAACACTTTAGCAAATCGAATTCAACAGTGTATACAAAAGATAATATATCATGTCTAACTGGTGTTTATTCCAGGAAGTCAAGGTTGGTTAATATTTGCAAATGAATCAATGTAGTTCACCATATTCACAGAATAAAAAAGAAAAGCCATTAAAAAACAAAAACACACCTGTGTGATTATCTCAATAGATACAGAAGAAGCCTTTGACAAAATTTAACATCCATTCCTGATAAAATTTCCCAGCAAACTAGGAATAGAAATGATTCTCCTCAAACTAAGTAAAGGTATCTATGAAAAACACTTAGCTAACATCATACTTAACATCAAATGACTAAGTATTTTATCCTAAGATTAGAAATAAGACAAGGATATCCATTCTTACTACCTCTTTTCAACATTGTACTGGAGATTCTAGCCAGTGTAATAAGGCAAGGAAAAGGCATCTGTATTGGAAAGGTAGAAGTAAAACTGTCTATTTGCAGATGACATTAATCATATACGTATAAAATCCCATGGAACCTACAAAAAAGTAAAGATAACTAATAAGCAAATTCTGTAAGTTTGCGTGTTACAGGTTTAGTGTAGAAAAATAAATTGTGCTTCTGTAACAATCAGAAATTGAAGTGAAAATTATAAAACAGCACAAAAATATGAAATAGGAATAAAGATAAAGATCTGTATGCTGAAAACTCCAAAACATTGCTAAGAGAAATTAAAGGAGCCCTAAATAAAAGGATATATACAATGTTTATGTACGGTATGACTCAATATTGCTAAAATGTCAGTTTTGCCCAAATCAATCTAATGATTCAATACAATTCCTGTCAAAATCCCTGCAGAACTTTTTGTAGAAATTGACAAGCTTATTCTAAAGTTCATATGGAAATGAAAGGGACCTAGAATACCCAAAACAACTTTGAAAAAAGAACAAAGTTTGAATATTAATAATACTTGATTTCAGGGCTTATTATAAAGCAATAATAAGACAATGGGGAATTGGCACCAAGATAGACAAATAGATTAGTGGAAAAGTATAGGAATTCCAGCAATAAATCAGAAATATGCAATCAATTTATTTTTGATGGAAGTTTAGAGGTAATTCAATGGAGAAATCATAATCTTTCAATATATGGTGCTGAAACAATTAGATACTCATTTGCAAATACAGTCATATGAACAACTTTGATTCATGTATCATACCATATAAAAAGTTTACTCAAAATGGATCATAGACCTAAATTTAAAACTAAAATGTAAACGTAAAAACCTACATGTAAAACTTAAAACTGTAAAACTCCTAGGGGAAAATCTTTCTAACCTTATATTGGACCAAGATTTTTTTTAGTTACAAAACCAAAAGCATAATCCATAAAAGAAAAACTGATAAATTGGACATCTTCAAGATCGAGTTTCAGGTCTTCAAAAGACATGTCACAGGTTGGTAGCAAATATTTTTCAATTACATATCTGATGAAGGACTTGTATCCAGAATATACATTTTTTAAAAACTCGAAGATGACTGTGAAGGAAACTCCTGAACTCACCTCCTCCCGTGGACACACCAAATCTACAGCTACACATGGAACAGTTCCTTCTGAAGGAAATCCAGAAACGAGCTAGGCAACTCTTACACATCAGGCAAATGAGAAAAAAAAAAAAATTGAAATAGATAGAAAAGACTGAGACACAACCTTGCCATAAGTCCAGCCCCCAGCACAGCAACGTGCAATTGGTAAGGAACTCACAACTTTAATTTTCTCCCTGAGGAGTGAAGGGTTTGGACCCGGCATCTAGTGTTCCTACTATTAGGACTTCCATCTGAGGGACAGGCCCCCAAAACACCTGGCTCTGAAAGCCAGTGGGGCTTGTGTCCATGAGACCCACCAGAATCTAGCAAACAAAGAAACAGTTTGTAAAGGTTTGCAAGGACTCATTATGACTATACCTGAGGTTCTGGGCCGAGGCAACAGACATAAACGTCCTTCTCCCAGTTTCTTCCTTAAAGAGGCCTGTTTTTTAAAAAAAAATTTTATTGAAGTATATAGTTGGTTTACAATGTTATATTAGTTTCTAGTGTACAGCAAAGTGATTCAGTTATACCTGTAAGTATATACATATTCTTTTTCAGATTTTTTTCCATTATAGGTTATTGCAAGATAATGAATGCAGTTCCCTCTACTATACAGTAGGACCTTGTCATTTATCTGTTTTATATATAGTAGTATGTATCTGTTAATCCCCAACTCCTAATTTATCCGTGCCCCTCCTTCCCCTTTGGTAACCGTGAGTTTGTTTTCTATGTCTGTGAGTCTGTTTCTGTTTTGTAAATAAGTTCATTTGTATCATACTTTTAGATTCCACATATAAGTGATATCATATGATATTTGTCTTTCTCTGTTTTTCTCTGACTTACTTCACTTAGTATGATAATCTCTAGGTCCATCCTTGTTGCTGCAAATGGCATTATTTCATTCTTTTTTATGGCTGAGAAATATTCCATTGTATATATATACGACATCTTCTTTATCCACTCATCTGTCAGTGGACACTTAGGTTGCTTCCATGTCTTTGCTATTGTGAATAGTGCTGCTATGAACATTGGGGTGCATGTATCTTTTTGAATTATAGTTTTGTCCAGATATGTGCCCAGGAGTGGGATAGCTGGATCATATGGTAGCTGTATTTTTAAGTTGTTTTTTTTTTTTGGCTGCTCCACTCAGCTTGTGGGATCTTAGCTCCTTGACCAGGGATAGAACCCAGGCCCCCGGCAGTGGAAACATGGAGTCCTAACCACTGGACCACCAGGGAATTCCCTCTATTTTTAGTTTTTTAAGGAACCTCCATACTGTTCTCCATAGTGGCTGTATCAATTTACATTCCCACCAACAGTGCAAGAGGGTTCCCTTTTCTCTGCACCCTCCCCAGCATTTATTATTTGTAGACTTTTTGATGATGGCCATTCTGACTAGCGTGAGGTAATACCTCATTGTGGTTTTGATTTGCATTTCTCTAATAATTAGTGATGTTGAGCATCTTTTCATGTGCCTGTTGGCCATCTGTATGTCTTCTTTGGAGAAATGTCTATTTAGGTCTTCTACCATCTTTTGATTGGGTTGTTTGTTTTTAAAGAGGCCTATTTTCAACCTGAGGGTCAGACTCCTAATTTAACATACATCTAGGAACTGACTGCAATTCTGCCTGAGACTGGGGAGGCTGGAAGCACCATCTACACATCCCCCCTCTGATATCTCTCTGAAAGGAGCTTTCGCACATATCTAGAACCCTGGCCTTTGTGACTGCCATGCAGAGGACACACCCCCTTGATCTGGTGGCCAGCAGGTCTTGCATTTGTGGGCCCCACTGGACTGTAGCAAACAAAGAAACAGTTATTAACTGGCTATCCTTTATGGCTCAGTGCAGAGAGGGCAGACAGAAACACTAGCTCCCATTCTTTCCCTGAAAGAGGTCTGCTTGCATACTTTAAAAGCCACTGCCTGAACATGCAGCTTCCAATCACTGTGCATCTAGGTGCTGACTGAGATCCTCCCCTTTGGTACACTGACAAGTCATGGTACACCCTCACTACTGGGAGACAGTAAGCACAAAGAAGGCAATTTGAGAGACAACCAAAAGCTAAGCCTGGGCTGAAAGATAAGATTTATCTTCTACGAGAGACCACTCTGTGAATACTGGGAGAATATGGCTGTTTTATCTAATTCACAGAAACCAACATGGAGAATTAAGGGAAATGAAGAAAGAAAGGAGTGTGTTCCAAACAAAAGAACAAGATAAAACTCCAGAAACAAACCCCAGTGAAATGGAGATAAGTGATTTACCTGTAAAGAGTTCAAAATAATGGTCATAAAGATGCTCATTGAGGTCAGGAAAACAATGCATGAATAAAGTAAGAATTTGCATGGAGAGAGAGAGAGTTTAAGAAAGTACTAAACATAAATCATAGAGCTGAAGAATACAATAACTGAACTGAAAAATTCAAAACAGGGGTTCAACAGCAGACTAGATGAAGTGGAAGAAAGAACTATTGAAATCAAGGACAGAGCAGTGGAATTCATCCAATCAGAGGAGCAATAAGGAAAAAAAAAAAGAAAAGAAAAAAAGTGAAGACAGTTTAAGGGACACCATCCAACTGAACAATATTCATATTATAGGGGTCCCAGAAGGCAAAAAGAAAGAGAAAGGGGCACAAAGTTTATTCAAAGAGATAATGGCTGAAAAATTCCCTAATCTGGAGGAAAGAAACAGACATCCATGTCCAGGAAGCCCAGAGAGTTCCAGATAAAATGAATCTAAAGAGACCCACTAAGACACATAAATAAATTGTCAGAAAGTAAAGACAAGGAGAAAATCTTAAAGGCAGTAAGAAAAAACCAACTTGTTAGATACAACGGAATCCCTATAATACTATCAGCAGACTTTTCAGCAGAAACTTTGCAGGCCAGAAGAGAGTAGCATTATATATTTGAAATGCTGAAAGAAAACACTGCTCACCAAGAATACCTAGCAAACCATCCTTCAAAAACAAATTTTTTTTTTGGCTGCGTTAGGTCTTAGTTGCGGCACGCGGGCTCTACATTGCGGCGCATGGACTTCTCTCTAGCTGTGGCCTGTGGGTTTTCTCTTCTCTAGTTGTGGCACGCAGGCTTAGCTGCCCCACAGCATGTGGGAAACTAGTTCCCTGACCAGGGATCGAACCCACATCTCCTGCATTGGAAGGAGGATTCTTTACCACTGGACCACCAGGGAAGTCCCCTGTCCTTCAAAATTGAAAGAGAGAGAGAGTTTTCCACATAAGCAAAAGCAGTGAGAGTTCATTACTACTAGACTGACTTTACAAGAAATGTAGTAAAGACTTCTTCAAGCTGAAATGAAAGGACGTTAATTAGTAACAGGAAAATATATGAAAGTATAAGTCTCACGGTAAAGGTTAATATGTAGTTAAATTCAGAATATTCTAGTGTTGTAATGGTGGTGGGCAAATCATTTGCAAATCTAGTATGAAGGCTAAAAGACAAAAGTAGTAAAAATAACTATAACTATGACAATTTGTTAATGGATACACAAAATGAGAAGGCATAAATTATGATTCAAAAATATAAATTGTATGTGTGAGGGGAGAATAAAAATATAGAGCTTTGGTATGTATTGAAACAGGTGGTTATCAGCTTAAAATAGATTGTAATAAATAAAAGATATTTTATATAAGCCTCACAGTAAACACAAAGCAAAAACTTATAATAGATACACAAAGATAAAGAGACAGGAATCTAAGCATACAACTACAGAAAAGCATCAAGTCACAAAGGAAGAGCCAAGAGATGAAGAAAGGTACAAAGGAATTATAAAGCAGCCAGAAACAATGAACAAAATGGTAATAATAAGTCCATACCTATCAATAATTACTTTCCATGTAAATGGACTAAATTCTCCAATCAAAATACATAAAGTGGCTGAATGGAAAACAACAGCCAACTATATGCTACCTACAAGGGACTCACTCAGTTTTAAGGACACACACAGACTAAAAGGGAAGGGATGGAAAAAGATACTCTATGCACATGAAAACCAAAAGAAGGTAGGGATAGCTATACTTACATCGGACGAAATAGACTTTAAGCCAAAGACTGTAATAAGAGGTAAAGAAAGTTATTATATAATGATAAAAGGGTCATCCAATAAGAGGATATGACATCTGTAAAAATTTATGCACCTAACATAGGAACACCTAAATACATAAAGCAAATATTAAGAGACCTGAAAGGAGAAATAGACAGCAATGCGATAACATTAGGGGACTTCAATACCCCACTTTCAACAAAGGATCGATCATCTAGACATAAAATCAATAAAGAAACATTGGACTTAAACTATGTGTTAGACTATGGGGACTTAGACATTTATAGAACATTCTGTCTAACAACAGTGACTATGCATTCTTCTCAAGCTCACTTGGAACATTCTCCAGGATATTTCTGATCACAATGGTATGAAACTGGAAATTAATTTCAAGAAGAAAACTGGAAAATTCAAAATTACGTGACAATAAAACAACATGCGACTTAACAACCAATAGGTCAAAAAGTAATTGAGAGAAGTTTTTAAAAATATCTTGAGGGCTTCCCTGGTGGCACAATGGTTGAGAGTCCGCCTGCCGATGCAGGGGACACGGGTTCGTGCCCCGGTCTTCCGCAGCGGGAGAGGCCACGGCAGTGAGAGGCCCGCGTACCGCCAAAAAAAAAAAAAAAAAAAAAAAAAAAAAAAAAAATTTATAGGATGCAACAAAAGCAGTTCTAAGAGGGAAGTTGATAGCAATACACATCTACATTAAACAAAAATAAAGAGTGCAAATGCACAACCTAACTTTACATTTCAAGGAACTAGAAAAAGAACAAATGAAACCCAGGGTTAGTAGAAGGAAAAAAATAGCAAAGATCAGAGCATAAATAACATAGAGACTAAAAAGAAAATAGAAAATATCAATGAAACTAAGACGTGGTTTTTTGAAAAGATAAACAAAATAGACTAACCTTTAGTTAGACTTACCAATTTAAAAAAAAGAGAGGACTCAAATAAAATTAGAAATGAAAGAGGAGACATTACAATTGATACCACAGAAATACAAAGGATCATAAGAGACTACAGGCATACTTTGGAGATATTGCAGGTTCAGTTCCAGACCATCGCAATATAGCGAATATTGAAATAAGGTGAGTCACACAAATTTTTTGGTATCCCACTGCATATAAAAGTTATGTTTACACTATGCTGTAGTCTAAGTGTGCAATAGCATTATGTCTAAAAAAATGTACATACCTTAATTAAAAAATACTTTCTTGCTAAAAATGCTAACCATCTTCTGAGCTTTCAGCGAGTTGTAGTAGTAACATCAAAAATCACTGATCATAGATCATCATAACAAATTAATAATAACAAAAAAGTTTGAAATATTGTGAGAATTACCAAAATGTGACACAGAGACATGAAGTGAGCAAATGCCGTTGGAAAAAATGGCTCTGATAGACTTGCTCAAGGCAGGGTTGCCACATCCTTATTAAAAACACAACATCTGTGAAGCACAATAAAGCAAAGTGCAATAAAACAAGGTATGTCTCTACTATGAACAATTACATACCAACAAAATGGACAGCCTAGAAGAAATAAATAAACTTCTAAAAACATACAACCTACCAAGACCAAATCATGAAGAAACAGAAAATTTGAACAGAATTACCAGTAAGGAGATTGAATCAGTAAAAAAAAAAAAAAAAAAAAAAAGCTCCCAAAGAAAATGCAGGACCAGATGGCTTCACTGATGAATTCTAACAAACATTTAAAGGAGAATTGTTTCAATCCTCTCAAACTCTTCTAAAAAATAGAAGAGGTGGGAACACTTCCAAACTCATCTTATGAGGTCAGCATTACCCTAACACCAAAACCAGAAAAGAACACTACAAGAAAAGAAAATTACAGGCCAATATCCCTGATGAACATAGATGCAAAAATCCTCAAGGAAATGTTAGCAGTCTAAATTCAACAATACATTAAAAGGATCATATACCATCATCAAGTGGGTTTTAATCCACAAATGCAAGGATGGCTCACCATCTGCAAATCAGTCAATATGATACACCACATTAACAAAGTGAAGGATAAAATTTATATGATCATCTCAAGAGATGCCAAAAAAAGCATTGGATAAAATTCAATATCCACTTATGACAAAAACTCTCACCAAAGTGGGTATAGAGGAAATGTACCTCAACATAATAAGGCCATATATAAAAAGTTCACAGCTAACATCATACTCAATGGTGAAAGCTGAAAGCTTCTCCTCTAAGATCAGGAACAAGACAAGGATGCCCACTTTTGCTACCTTTATTCAACATAGTACTGGAAGTCCTAGCCAGAGCAATGAGGCAAGAAAAATAAATAAAAGACATCCAAATCAGAAAGAAAGGAGTAAACCTGACTCTATTTGCGTATAACATGATATTATAGATAGAAAACTGTAAAGACTCCACAAAAACCTGTTAGAACTAATCAACAAATTCAGTAAAGTTGTAGGATACAAAATCAATATAAAAAAATCAGTTGTGGTTCTATTCTGTGGTTGTTAGAATCTTTGTGGTTCTAACAATAAACTATCAGAAAAAGAAAACAATCCCATTTACAATTGCATCATAAAGAATAAAATACCTAGGAATAAATATAACCAAGGAGGAGAAAAATCTCTACACTGAAAAGTATGAGACATTGATGAAAGAAAATGACTAAGATACTAATAAATGGAAAGAATTTATGTCTTCATGGATTGGAAGAATTAATATTGTTAAAATGTCCATATCTTTTAAAGCAATATGTAGATTCAAGGCAATCTCTATCAAAATTCAAATGGCATTTTTCACAGAAATAGAAAAAAAAAAACCCTAAAATTTGTATGGCACATAAAAGACACTAAATAGGACCACATCAAACTGAAAGCTTTTGCACAGCCAAGGAAACTGTCAACAAAATGAAAAGGTAACCAATGGAATAGGAGGAAATATTCACAAATCATGTATCCAAAATATATAAAGAACTCATACAACTCAATAGCAAAAAAAGACCCAAATAATCTGGTTAAAAAATGGGCAGAGGAAGTGGACAGACGTTTTTTTTTAGAAGACCAGACCCTCAAATGACCAACAGGTAGATGAAAGATACTCAACATCACTGATCATCAGTGAAATGTAAATCAAACCCACAATGAGGGAATTTGCTGGCCATCCAGTGGTTAGGACTCCACACTTTCACTGCCAAGGGCGCAGGTTCAATCCCTGGTTGGGGAACTAGGACCCTACATGCCACATGGCCAAAAAAAAACAAAAAAACAACCACAATGAGGTATTACCTCACTCCTGTTAGAATGACTGTCATTAAAAAGACAAAAGATAATAAGTGTTGGTGAGGATGTGGACAAAAGGGAATCCTTGTGCACTGTTGAAGGGAATATAAAACGGTATGGCTACTATGGAAATCAGTATAGAGGTTCCTCAAAAAATTAAAAATAGCACTACCATATAATCCAGGAATTCTACTTCTGGGTGTATATCTGAAGGAAACAAAACCACTATCTCAAAGAGATGTCTGCAGCCCCATGTTTATTGCAGCATTATTTACAGTAACCAAGACATAGAAACAACTTAAGTGTCCATTGATGGATGACTGAATAAAGAAAATATGGTGTACACAGTTGACCTTTGAACAACGTGGAGGTTAGGGGCACCAACTCCCTGTGCAGTTGAAAATCCTAGTATAACTTTTGTCTCCCCCAAAACTTAACTGCTAATAGCCTACTGTTAACCAGAAGCCTTACTGATAACATAAACGGTTCATTAACACATGTTTTGTATGTTATATGTATTACATATGGTATTCTTACAATAAAGTAAACTTAGAGTAAAGAAAATGCTATTAAGAAAATTATAAGTAAAATAAAATACATTTACGGTACTACACTGTATTTATCAATGCTGTAAATTTCCATTGCCTGTTTACACGATGAATCATCTGTCAGCACCTACATCAATATTGTCTTACATGTTACAAAACACTGTAGGTGTTATACGTATTACTAACACTACACGTCAAAAATGAAAAGATGGGGAAGTCCCTGGCAGTCCAGTGGTTAGGACTTGGCGCCGTCACTGCCATGGGCCTGAGGTCAATCCCTGGTCAGGGAACTAAGATGCTGCAAACCGTGTGGTGAGCCAAAATAATAATAATAATAATAATGAAAAAGAAATTCGTATTTACTTATAACGATTCCTGCACTGATAATGAAGAAGCAACGATATGACTGCTTTATGATAGCTTAGTGTTAAGTGATATGATTACTCTTCATGTTAGCCTCGTCTATTTGTATATATACGTTTATAATTTTTAAAAATATTTATTTATTTATTTATTTGGCTGCACTGAGTCTTAGTTGTGGCAGGCGGGCTCCTTAGTTGCGGCTCGCCGGCTCCTTAGTTGTGGCATGCAAACTCTTAGTTGCGGCATGCATGTGGGATCTAGTTCCCTGACCAGGGATCGAACCCAGACCCCCTGCATTGGGAGCGTGGCATCTTAACTACTGCTCCACCAGGGAAGTCCCTAGCCTATATATTAATGAATGAATGGTTATAAAAATTTTATGGCATACAGCATGACAGTCATGTTCATAATACAGTATCAGAAAAATTGTTATTTTTTTACAAAACCACTTACCTGTGGTGACAGACTGATATGCAATTTCTCCAATTACAATAGAGAGGCATACAGTATGGTAATGTAATTCTTTGAAAGCAAAATTATAAAACAGTAAGAAAACTAAACATCATTAATTTTATGTTAAATATCACTCACCTTATGCCTACATAAGTATAGGCTATCCACTTCCATACAAGTCTTGCACACAATGGTCTACACCAGGGGTCCTCAACCCTGGGCCGCACAGCAGGAACCAGGCTGCACAGCAGGAAGTGAGTGGCGGGCAAGCGAGCGAAGCTTCCGTCTGTATTTACAGCCGCTCCCCATCGCTCGCATTACTGCCTGAGCTCGGCCTCCTGTCAAATAGGCAGCAGCATTAGATTCTCATTGGAGCGGGAACCCCAACCCTACTGTGAACTGTGCCTGCGAGGAATCTAGGTTGCTCGCTCCTCATGAGACTCTCATGCCTGATGATCTGAGGTGGAGCTGAGGTGGTGATGCTAGCGCTGGGGAGTGGCTGCAAATACAGATGATCATTAGCAGAGAGGTTTGACTGCACAGAGACCATAATAAATCAATCGCTTGCAGACTCATAGCAAAACGCTATCAGGGAGCGGCAAGTGAGAACAAGCTCAGGGCTCCCACTCATTCTGCATTATGGTGAGTTGTATAATTATTTCATTATATATTACAATGTAATGCACAATAAATGTAATGTGCTCAAGTTATCCCTAAACCATCCCTCCCCTCCCCCCACGCCGCCCCTGGTCCATGGAAAAATTGTCTTCCATGAAACTAGTCCCTGGTGCCAAAAAGGTTGGGGACCACTGGTCTACATGATGAATACGTAGGTGATGATGATGACGGTGACACAAAAACATCTCATACAGTTAGATTTTCACACGAAGATACACACATACACAGGAGATAAGTTTATTAACTGTAGGACATGATGATGATTTACGATTCATTAAGTAGAAGTAGATCATCATAAAGGTCTTCATCCTTGTCGTCTTCACGTTGAGTAGGCTGAGGAGGAGAGAGGGGAGGAGAGGTTGGTCTTGCTGTTTCAGGAGTAGCAGAGCCAGGAGAGGTAGAGGCAGGAGAGGTAGGCACCTTTGGTGTAATTTTACAGAAATACATCGCAATTTATCTCTGACTTTTTTGCTTCTTGTCTCTAAAAATGTTTCTATATGGTGCCAACCCTTCTTCCACCATTTGCTTTAGTTTCAGTGCTTGTATCATAGAAGGATCCATGTCATAAAAGAAGTCAAAAGCAGTGTTGAATAATTGGAACTCTCCTGCCAGATTGTTCCATGTCAATTTGGTTTCTGTCACTGCTTCTTCTGTGTCTTCTTCCTCATCGTGTGGCTCTGGTTGGAAGTGCTCATCTCCATCAGATCCTCTTCTGGGAATTCCTCGGGCATGGTGCCTATGAGCTCTTGAATTTCTCCAAGATCCATATCTTGAAACCCTTCACCTCCCACCTCTTTTGCCATATCCACATCTCTTTCATGATTTCCTGGGTTGGCTCTGTTGTCAAGTCAGACACACAACATCTAGACACAGTTTTCTCTAGCAGGAATTTATTGTTTCAGGCTTGATGGCTTTCACGGCTTTTTCTCCAACAATGATGGCATTTTCAGTGGTGCAATCCTTCCAGACTTTCATGATGTTCTCTCTGTTGGTGTTCTCTTCCATAGCATTGACAGTCCTTTCCATAGAGTACTGTGTGTAATGAGCCTTAAACGTCCTTATGACCCCCCCCCAATCTAGAGGCTGATTAGATGTTTGGGGGCAAGTAGACTACTTCAGCGCCTTCAGTGTTGGACTCATGGGGCTCTGGGTGGCTAGGGGCATTGTCCAGTATCAAAAGAACCCAAGGCAGTCCCTTACGGGCAAGGTACTTTTTGTCTTCAGGGACAAAGCATCGATGAAACCAATGCAGAAAAAGTTACTCATTGTCCAGACCTTCTTGTACAACCGAAAGACAGCTTGTGTTTATCTTTTCCCTTCAAGGCTAGTTAGCAGCTTTACAGGTACGGGCAGTCCTGATCATAAATCTGTTGCTGAACCCAAGTTGGTGTGCCCAATGTGCAGTGAGGCCCCATATATTTTATGCATTCATGACATACCTAACTTTTTCTTATTTTTCAGTATTTTTAGGCTATGCGGTTTGTCTGTGAGGTTTTTCAAATTGTCACAAATCTCCAAAAATTTTTCCAAATATTTATTGAACAAAATCCATGTGTAAGTGGACCTGTGTAGTTCAAACCCACGTTGTCCAAGGGTCAACTGTCCAAGGGTCAATATATACAATATTATTCAACCATAAAAAAGAAATAAATCCTGCCATCTGTGACAGCATGGATGCACTTTGAGGGCATTTTGCTGAGTGAAATAAGTCAGGCAAATTCGGTATAATCTCACTTATATGTGGAATCTGAAAAAAAAACCAAACTCAGAAACAGAGAAGAGACTGGTGTTTGCCAGAGGTGGGGGTAGGGAGTGGGAGAAATGAGTGAAGGTGGTCAGATGGTACAGACTTCCAGTTATAAGATAAATAAATTCTGGGGATGTAATGTCCAAGATGGTGACTATAGTTACCAATACAGGTTTCCCCACTATCTGAAAATAGAGCATTCCTGTGAAACCTTTTGTAAGGCCAGATGGTGTAAAGTGAAGAAGCTATTACCTTAGGGACACAGCTTGCAAACAGATACACGGAATAAATGGAGATAAAGCACGGATGCTCACAGACACAGTACAAAGCTATGATGGCTTGATGGTGAGATGCTGAATGCAGTTTCTGGGGAAAGAGCTTGGCTCTCCTTGCTTGGGGTTCAAGCCACCCCTATAAGAGCTCGCTACCAAACAAACTCTGATGCTATTTTTGCTTTTCACCTTTTTTCATAAAAGCAAAAATCCTCTTCAGATTTCTTTCAGTTAGTGAAAACAGGTGCTAACGCAGGTCTTTTGTAAAAATGAAGTGGCATAAAGTGAACTTGCAAAAAGTGGGGGCTACCTGGACTCTATTGTATATTTGAACGTTGCTAAGAGAGATCTTTATTTAATTATTTATTTGTTTATTTTTTTTTTATTGGGGTATAACTGCTTTACAATGTTGTGTTAGTTTCTGCTGTGCAATGAAGTGAAGCAGCTATACGTATACCTATATCCCCTCCCTCTTGGACCTCCCTCCCACCCCACCCCCATGCCACCCGTCTAGGTCGTCACTGAGCACCGACCTAAGCTTCCTGTGCTTTGTAGCAGGTTCCTGCTAGCTATCCATTTTACACATGGTAGTGTATTTATGTCACTCCTGATCTCCCAGTTAATCCCACCCTCCTCTTCCCCACTGTGTCCACATGTCCGTTCTCTACATCTACGTCACTATTCCTGCCCCGCAAATAGGTTCATCTGTACCGTTTTTCTAGATTCCACATATATGCATTAATATATGATATTTGTTTTTCTCTTTCTGGCTTACTTCACTCTGTATGACAGACTCTAGCTCCATCCACATCTCGAGAGTAGATCTTCAGAGTTCTCATCACAGGAAAAAAACTTTAGTAACTGTGTGAGTTGATGGATGTTAACTGAACTTATCGTGGTACTTGTATTACAATAAATACATATATCTAATTGTGATGTTGTACACCTGAATCTAATACCATGTTATATATCAACAATATCTCAATGAAACTGGGGGGGAGGGCGACTCTCAAAACTCAATAATAAGAAGATAAACAACCCAATTTTAAAAGACAAAAGATGCAACAGACATACTACCAAAGAATATATAGGATGTCATATAAGCATCTGAAAGGATGCAAATGCAAATTAAAACCATGATGAGATATAATATGCCTCTTGGAATGGCTAAAATTAAAAATTCTCATCCTTCCAAGCATTGGTGAGGACACGGCACAACTAATTCTCATACGCTGCCAATAGGAATATAAAGTGATACACCCTCTTTGGAGAACAGTTGGCACTTTCTTAAAAAGTGACACAGACACCTCCCATATGAGTGAGGTATTCTACTCCTTGGTATTTCTTCAAGGAATATGAACTCATACATCCAAACCACGACTTTTATACCAATGTTCATAGCAACTTTATTTGTAAGATCCCCAAAGTAGAAACAATCCAAATTCTATCAACAGGTGGTTGAATTGAAATGTTGTGTTATATCTATATAATAGACTACTCCCCAGCAATTAAAGGGAATGAACTGCTGATAATAGGCATACCTTGTTTTACTGCATTTCACTATATTGTGCTTCACGGATATTGCATTTTTTATAAACTGAAGGGTTGTGAAAACCCTGCCTCGAGTGAGTCTGTCGGCGCCATTTTTCCAAAAGTATTTGCTTACTTTGTGTCTCTGTGTCACATATTGGTAATTCTCACAATATTTCAATTATTCAGTAATTATTTAAATTATTATTATATTTGATGTGGTGGTCTGTGATCAGTGATCTTTGATGTTATTACTACAGTTCACTGAAGGCTCAGATGATGGTTAGCATTTTTTAGCAAGAGTGTATTTTTTGATTAAGGTACGTACATTGTTTTCTTAGGTATAATGCTATTGCACACTTACCAGACTACAATGTAGTGTAAACATAATGTTTACATGCACCAGGAAACCGTAAAGAAGAAAAAATGGCTGGTATACAAATAATCAGTTCCTCAGCTGCACTAGCCTCACTTCAAATGCTTAATGCTAAATGCAGCTAAGGACCACCCTATTGAACAGTGCTAAGGAATATTTCCATCATGCAGAAAGTTCCCTTGGAAAACACTGCTCTAAGGACCTCCGCTCCTGATTGATAGTAAGACTTACCTTTTATGAAATTATATTTCCTACATACTTTCCTGTTGGCCACTTTCCCTTGATTACATTTTGTTCTGTTGTAAGACAAACACATATTTTCTTTTGAAGGTGTGCATGGATCAACATCATTGTCTTTATTTTGTTTTACAGTTGTTTTTTCCGCAATGCTATTTGAGACTATCACAAATCAAGATCTGCCTGTGATCAAGTGTGTTTTAATCAACCATAGAAACAATGATTCATCAGTGGGGACATCATCTTCGAATCCCTTGGTAAAGTAATATTAAAATGACAACTTTAGCTATTTTCTCTAGAGACCATAGTTTGTAAGCTATTGCCACCTGCCATGGCTTATGGGCTTTTCTTTTTTATGTATTTAAGTATACTCTGTACTCGTATCTGGTACAGATGCGCGTCTGTACTCGTTGCTACCTGGCACTCCATTCCATCAAGAGCCTTGTTCTCTTTGGGTTTAGAGTCAGGAAGGACAGTGATACTAGAATGAGTAAGAAACAGGAATTTCCCTTTCTCCTTAAAAACAAGCCAGGCTTCTCTCTCAAGCCTGAATCCCTGATTTCCAACTGTCTCCTGGATTTAGATAAGGAGATTTTTCCATTTGCTCATTAAGACACACCTGTATAATTTATTTCATTGCTATTTCCCCAAGCATCTTCTTGTTTTAATGGATTTCTGTTTATGGCCCTGTCTAGTTCCTAGGCTTGAAAGCTCAGCCTCGTTTTGGACTGCTTCCTCTCCCTCCCCCTCACATTCAGTCAGTTACCAAGTCTTGTCAATTTCCTTTCTTTCCGAGTTCTCCTGTAACCACCTCATATTCCCTCGTCCCCCTGACACTTCCCTAATTCCAGCCCTCATAGTCACAATAATATCATAAGTGGCTTCTTCCTTCTACAGTTCAGCTCAGGTAGGGCTGCCACGTGGGTCTTCCTGAAGCAGGGCTACATCCTTTACAGCCTGGCTTGGCCTTCCCACGGCTTCAAGTGACACGCACATCGCTCCGTGATCTGGCTCTGACTCCTTCAAGTTCCAACCTTGTCATTACTCTTCTTCATGCTATTCATCTATCACAGCTTAGCTATTTACTCAAATGAAGGAAGCTTAACTGATCGAGGACTGAAAATATTAAAAGTCTATATACCATAAAAAGTGAACATAAATTAGCCAGTTCTATGACTTTTATCCAGTTAAGGATTCATACAGATATATAGTCACTCTGTTTTCTTTAACGTAAGTATAATACATAGACACGTGCCATGATGCCCTGGACGCCCCCCGCACTTCCCTCCCAAAATCAGAGATATTGAAAATATTCTCAAATTTTAAGCAGTGTGAAATAGGCGTCAATAACAACCTTCTACATGCATGTAAAACTCCTGATTTTTTATTTTTTTTTTGGCCATGCCACTTGGCTTGCGGGATCTTAGTTCCTGGACCAGGGATCAAACCCATGCCCTTGGCAGTGAAAGGGCAGAGTTCAGTTCCCTGGACTGCCAGGGAATTACCCTAAAACTCCTGATTTAACACATGATTCTTTTTTATGCCAGAAACATGGTTGGTTTAACTTTTTAACAGATATTGGTGTCATAACACATTGACTTATTAATAATTAAGGCATTTTGCATACATAGTATTTTTGTGCAGACAAGAAAAAATTTAATATTATTTGCTATGACATTTTAAAGTCTTAGTGTCTTTTATTTAGTGTTTATTTATTTATTTGGCTGCATCGGGTCTTAGTCGCGACACGCAGTATCTTTCGGTGTGGCCCATGGGCTCTTCGTTGTGATGCATGGGCTTCTCTCTAGTTGCGGCATGGGGGCTCCAGAGCGCACAGGCTTAGTTGCCCCACGGCATGTGGGATCTTAGTTCCCCGACCAGGGATCTAACCTGCGTCCCCTGCGTTGGGAGGCGGATTCTTAACCACTGGACCACCAGGGAAGTCCCTTTAAGTGTCTTTTCAATGTGAGAAAATAGCTGCACACATTTAAGTGTTTTTTTATAAAACACAAGCTTTTTTTTAAAAAAAATTAATGATGATTGGTCTCAATTCCTAGTATTAAGCCCTGCATTGTGTTTTATGTAGTATAAATTATATTCTTATGCAATATTCAGAATTGTATTAAGACCTAGTAGTTCTTAAACAACATCAGACAACAGTATTTGTTATACAACACCAGAATACAGTATTTGTGTGCAGTTCTTTTTGTCTTTGAACTTATAGTGTCCAAAGCATTATTTTCCAAATTTATTTATGTTCGTTCTTTTCTTTCCCACCACCTTCACCCTGGTTATGTTAGTTATTTGTGATACAATTAACTTCACTTGGTTTGTATTCCATTTTGAGTTCCTCCTATATCCTGGTTGGCTTTAATGATTTACTTTTTAGAGTATGTGAAACATGACTATGGTCCTGAAAGCTAAAGCTATGTACTAAAGAATATACTCAGAGAAGTATCATGCCTTCTTCATGCCTACTACCAAGTTTCCATCCTTTTCCCACCTACCTCCTGAAATTCACCAGTTCCTTTAGATTTTTTATATTATTCCTGTGTTTCTTGTGCACAAATGAGCAGACGCATGTGTATTTTCTTAATCTCCTTCCTTCTTACACGAGGGGTAGCATACTTGAAAGTAGATACTTTTTGCCCTTAGCTTTCTTCACTTAACAGTCTATCCAGGAAATCTAACTGCAAATCAGTTCATGGAGCTTGTCCTCATCCTTCTTTATGTCCTCCATTGTGTGGATGGACCGTAGTTTATTCAGTCAATCTCCTGTGTATGAGCATTTTGGTGGTTTCTAGTATTTTACAACTATAAATGATGGTGCAATTAATTGCTGGAGATATAGCCCTCAAAATAGGATTGCTGGCTCAGACGGTGAAGTGCACAGTAGTTCAGTTAGGTGTTGCCGAATTCCAGTTCCCCTGCAGAAGGGTTGCACCTGTTTGCATTCCCCCAGCAATGTGTGAGAGTAGCTGTTTCCTCACAGCCTCCCTGACAAAATGTGTTGTCATACTTTAAAATTTGTGCCAGTCTGATAGATAAGTGATATCTCAGTGTTGTTTTGAGTTTTTCTGATTATGAGTGAGCTTGAACATTTTCTCATATGTTCAAGGGCCATTCTTCATATCTTTTTTGTGAATTGTCTATTCATTTCTTTTTCCCATTTTTTCTTTTTTTTTCCCCCCTTATCGTTTATTTATTTATTTCGGCTGCACCAGGTCTTAATTGCAGCATGGGGGATCTTCATTGCAGCATGCGGGATCTTTAGTCGTGGCATGCGGACTTCTTAGTTGCGGCATGTGGAATCTAGTTTTCCGACCAGGGATCAAACCCCTGCCCCCTGCATTGGGAGCATGGAGTCTTATCCACTGGACCATCAGGGAAGTCCCTCTTTTTCCCATTTTTCTACTGCCTTTTGGCTCCTGTGTCCCTCAATGTTAAAAAAAAATTATTTTTTCCTTTTTTTGGCCACGTTGTGCGGATTACAGGATCTTAGTTCCCTGCATAGGGATTAAACCTGGGCCCTGGGCAGTGAGAACGTGGAGTCCTAGCACTGGACCGCCAGGGAATTCCCTAAAAAAATTATTTACATATTAGGGATATTAGCCCTTTATTTCCTTTATCTGTAATACGCATTGCAAATATTTTCTTCTAGCATGTCAGGTTTTTGTTTTTTACTTCTTTTTTAATAACTCAATTTTTAAAAAATTTTATTTATTTTTGGCTGTATTAGGTCTTCGTTGCTGCACTCGGGCTTCCTCTAGTTGTGGTGAGCAGGGGCTACTCTTCGTTACGGTGCACAGGCTTCTCATTGCAGTGGCTTCTCTTGTTGTGGAGCACGGGCCCTAGAGTGCACGGGCTTCAGTACTTGCGGCGCACGGGCTTAGTTGCTCTGCGGCATGTGGGATCTTCCCGGACCAGCGCTCGAACCCGTGTCGCCTGCATTGGCAGGTGGATTCTTAACCACTGTGCCACCAGGGAAGTCCCTGTTTGTTTTTACTTTATGTCCCTCTTTTAAGATCCAGCTCTATTACTGTACTCCAGTGAAGCATTCCCTCCCCCACTATCCCAGCCTGGAAGTCACCTCTCTCTCCTCAGAAGGTCCAGAGCACTTAAACGCACCTTTCAGAGTAGTCGGTATCTGTTTATGGGGCACGTCGTATTTCACTTTTAGTTATTTCTTCCTATTAGAGTCAAAACTCAAGGACAAGGTCAGTCTCTTTTTTCCCTTAGTCCCATTGCACCCAGCAGGTGGTCTAGCACTTATCAGATACTGACTAAATAACTCACCAGATACTAACTGAAGAAATGAACAAATAAAATCAGAAATATGGCTCATGGTCAGTAGCAGAAGAGCTACCCTTCCCTGCTCTTCACCTGCAGAAGCTTGTGTGTGTGTGTGTGTGTGTGTGTGTGTGTGTGTGTGTGTGCGCGCGCGCGTACACACGTGTGAGGGAATGCTTGGAACCACCAAAAGCTAAGGGGCAAGGAAGAAATCCCCCCTACAGGTCACAGGGAATGTGGCCTGGCAGATATCTTGATTTTGGCCCAGTGATACTGACTTCAGTCTTCTGACCCCAGACCTGTGAGAGAATCAATTCCCTTGGCTTGTGGTCACATCACTCTAGTCTCTGCCTCATTGTCACATCATCTTCTCTGTGTGGATGTCTAATCTTCCTCTGCCTCTCTCTTATGAGTACACTTACGATGGCATTTAAGACTCACCCAGATAATCCAAGACAATGTCCTCCTCTCAAGATTCTTAATCAATCACACCTGCAAAGACCCTTTTTCCATTTACAGGTTCAGGGATTAGGACCTAATATCTTGGGGGCGGGGATGGGGCGGAAATCAATCTGTCTACCATAGCTCCCAAATCTCATTGGCTTAACACAGCAAAGACCAAGGTGGATAAGTACCTTCCTCCATCTTGTGGTATGCCACCTGGGACACTTGGCTGCCAAGGTCATAGCAGCAAGGAAAGAAAAGAGATAAGAGAGGGTTCCAGACTTTTAATTACCTTCACCTGAAATTGACTCGCATCAATTCTGCTCACAGTCCATTGGCCAGAACTATTCATAGGACCCAACTTAACTGTAAGGAATGCTGATGAAACGGAGCAGGACCTTATGGTCCTTCCCCACCCCCGCCCCCATGTCCTCAGCCTGTCTTTTGTCTGTGGAAAAACTTTAGCCAAGGAATAAGTTTAATCAGAGAAATGAGAAAATGCAGTAACAAAGGAAAACAGTCCAACAAGACTAAATAATAATAGTTTAGTCATTAAGCAGAGTCAAGGACCGTTAATTCCTCCTCTAGGGCTATAGATAATATTCTGAGCCACATCCTGTGAGCTGTCTTGTAGATACTGAAACGCCCACCAGGTGGAAGAAGTTAACTACATGATGACCAGGCTGTAGCCGTGACATAAGCTGCCACAATTCCAAAAACTGGCCTCAGGAAAATGGGAAAAAACTGAGCCTGGAACTGAAGATTAACTGTACTTAAATCAAACAAGATGATGCCCTTCAGAGCACCTCATGATCAATTTCAAGATGACGGTCAGAGCTGACTGTGCTGTTTCTGCAGGTAGCCCCCTCCTTCTGCCTATAAAACTCCTGCCCCGTGATTTTCAGGGTTGAGGGGAGTCAGCCTCTGGACAGGCGTCTGCCCTCCCCGCACCCAGTTGCCAACATCCAAAATAAAGCAAATTTTCCTTTCCACCAAACTTGCCTCTTTATTGGCTTTTGAGGGGTGAGTAGGCAGACCCCACTTTCGGTTACACTGACATATGTAAGGGGGCAAATGGATATTTGGTGGGCACTGTCTTTGCAACATGCTGAGAGGTCAGAAAATTATACAGAATTTGTGCCATGGGAGACAACTACTGCTTCTGTCACCCAACACAGTTCACTGCTCCCTCCGCTACAGCAACCCCCTCCTTTGCAGAACTGCTCCTCCTCATGCCATGTGGTTCCGGTTTCAAAGGTGGCAACATTACCCAGGCTGTCCCACCAAAGTCTTAGTGTGGAATTTTCCATTTCCATGTTGGAAATTGCACTAAAGTTGGTGCAATGCAATTTTGACACTAACTGCCCAGAGTTAGGTCAGATTTCATAGGTTAAGGGCACAGTCCTCTACAGATCACCCTCACTTCAGGGACCAGCTGCAAGTTGGGGGTCCCCAAGCCACCCATACTTCTGACGCTCTGCTACAAATACAGGGGTTCCCACCACCTCCTCAGGTTCGACAATTCACTAGGACAGCTCATAGAACTCAGAAAAACACTATACAGCTTTATTATAGCGAAAGGATACCAACCAAGGCCAGCCAAATGAAGAGACACATAGGGCGCTATCTCGGAAGGTTCCAAATGCAAAGCTCTTGTGTCCTTGGGATGTGTCAGTCTTCCGGGACATTGACATGCTTACCAGAGTTTTTATTGGGGTTTCATTTTATAGGTATGTGATGGGGTCTTTGGCTATGCGATTGAACTCAGTCTCCACCCTCTTTCCCCCACGGGAAGTTGGCTCATAGCCCCAACCCTCTAATCTCATGGTTGGCCCTTCTGGCACGGCCAGCCCCCATCCTAAAACTGTCTAGAGGCCAATCATGAGTCACTTCATTGGTATAAACTCAGGTGTGGTCCAAGAACCCACAGATGAATTACAAAGACACTCCTATCACTCAGGAAATTCCAAGAGTTTTGAGACTGTCTTCCAGGAACCAGGGACAAAGGCCAGCCAAATTCATCGTAAGACAGCTGGGATGATAAAAGTCTGTAGCTGCTGCTACCAGGTCACCTGCTTTCCACTCATCCCCTCTGCCCACGCCTGCCATCTACCACACAGAGGAAAACTCCTGGAATAAGAGAGAATAAAACCAACACAAAGAGGGAAGATGAGATGAGCTACAGAGAGTGAGAGCAAGCCCTGACAACATAGTTTGACCTCTTCATTGCAGCCCTGTCTTTCCCCCTTACAGGAGTCAGTAAATCTCAACTCTTACTTAAGCCACAAGGAGTTGAATTCTCATCACTTGAAACCCAAAGAAATTAATATCCCTTCAGGAACATACCATCTGATTGAAGGGTGACATATACAAATGAAAAATTACATAATAATTTTCAACAGTTTAAAAATAACCATACCTTCATTTATGAGTAAGTACTGGAAGAGGAAGACAGAACTATTGTTCCCAAGGAAGGTCCAGGAGCTATGACATTTACCCTTATTCTAATTCTCACTTTATTCAACAAGATGCCAGTACTTGAAATGGCAGGACAACGTTACTATGAAACATATTTAAAGGCAGGAGGAACACAAGGAACAGAATTGGATCTTATATACACCAAGGTGTTTCCTATCATCCTCAAGGGAGGGGAGTCTGTTGGAAGTACAGTGGAGTCATAAAATTCTGAAAATATATATTGCTTTAAAAAATATTAATGTGTATCTTTCAAAGTAGATTAAAAAGTATATATATTTCATTGAATGAAAGGTGGAGAGCAACAATCACAAATCACACAAGTAACAACATCTTCCTCTTCCAGAACACTGGGAATCACTACTTTATACAATAGGTGTGTTTCTGAGAATCTCTGTGACACTCCTTGATTCGGGTCCTATTTTACCACTGATTATCCTGATTATTTCAGATCGACAGGCTGCTGCATTCAAACTGGCAATCAGCTGTGTGTCCTCTCCCTACCAGCCCTTGCTGGGCCAGTGAGTGAAGCAAAAGCAAGTACTGACCAGGCATCGCTCCTCCAGCAAGTATGTTTCGTGACCCCAGCAGAATCCTAAGTTCGTAGTGGGTGTGATGAGTGGCGACAGGCTGGCAGAGCCCCACTTTGAGCATGTCTCATCAACGTCACCCAGAAAGCCTCCTGCCATGAGGATGAAGCTGTCGGCTTCAATGTGAACCGGCAAGGTTCTTGGAGACAGGCTCCACCTCCAGCGTCAGACCACAGAGTCTGACAGGGATCTTTGGTCCTAAGGATGTCCTTGAACCTGAGAAAGCTGCACAGGATCTGAAGCCCCTGGAGGGTGGGTGAGAGTGTTATTATTGACAGTTGACAGGCTCTGAGACTGGCATTTAGAGTCTGGCGAAATTATCTGTTGAATGAATCCCGCCAACTACACACTTCGACATCCTATGTAGTGCAAAGGATCCTTTTGCTAAAATGACATCACGTCCATGGGTCTGTAATTTTGGTAAATTCTGAATCCTGGGAATAACATACCTCAAACCTGAACTTTCCATGATGACCAAGTGCTTCCAGCACTGTGGTTTAGAAAACTGGAACTTCAGAACATCATATACCAACAGCACCTGGGAATGCCAGCCAAGGACAGTCTGCCCAGAGGTGGGACTGGCAGAGACTTGAGAAATGAGGAGAGTAACTACCATTTATTTGTGCTCACTATGTGCTGTGTTAAGAATTGTACAAATATTATCTCATCAATTCTCACAGTGACCTAACGTGGTAAATATTGTTATCCTCATTTTATAGATGAGGAAACTGAGGCTCAGAGCTGTCATCTGCTGATAAATAGTGGAACTAGGTTGTGATTGCTTATTCAGCTCCAAAACCCACATTCCAAACACCTACTCCCAGGTAGCCAACACTGCTAATTGCCCTCCAACTGCCATTACCCACCTCTTTAATACTTGCAGAACCCCAATTTTATACTAATTTTATACGAGCCAGCACCCCTTCTCCCCATGATTCAAGTAAAGTATCATTGGTCTAAGCCAGCGCTGTCCAAGAGAAATGAACGTGAGCCACAAATGCAAGCCACATATGTAATTTTAAATTTTCTAGTAGGCACACTGAAAAAAGTAATATAATAGAAACAATTAGTTTTTATAATCTGTTTTCATTAACCCAATATATTCAAAATGTTATCATTTCAATATGTAATCAATTTTAAATTATAAATGGAATCCTATAAAACTCTAAATAGAAGGTCAATAAAGAAATGAAAACAAAGCACACGGATAAGAGTGATGCGGTGAGGAGGGTGCTGCCTCAGGGTGGTCAGCACAAACTTCGAACAGACACAGAAGGAAGTGAGGAATGAGCCATGTGAATTCTGGGATAAACATCCGCAGTTGAGGGAAAACCAAGTGCAAAGATCGAAGGCGGGACTTCTGGGGCTGTGGGAGTCTGAGGAATGTCAGGAAGGCTGCTGTCATCTGAAAGAAGTAAATGAAGGGAAAGCATAAGGGCTGAAGTAGGAGAGATGGGGTCTGAATGAGGTAGGGCCTTCCAGGCTGCTGTACGGACGCTGGCTTTTATTTTTATTATTATTATTATCTATTTATTTATTTCGGCTGCACCAGGTCTTAATTGCAGCATGGGGGATCTTCATTGCAGCATGCGGGATCTTTAGTCGTGGCATGCGGACTTCTTAGTTGCGGCATGTGGAATCTAGTTTTCCGACCAGGGATCAAACCCCGGCCCCCTGCATTGGGAGCATGGAGTCTTATCCACTGGACCATCAGGGAAGTCCCTCTTTTTCCCATTTTTCTACTGCCTTTTGGCTCCTGTGTCCCTCAATGTTAAAAAAAAATTATTTTTTCCTTTTTTTGGCCACGTTGTGCGGATTACAGGATCTTAGTTCCCTGCATAGGGATTAAACCTGGGCCCTGGGCAGTGAGAACGTGGAGTCCTAGCACTGGACCGCCAGGGAATTCCCTAAAAAAATTATTTACATATTAGGGATATTAGCCCTTTATTTCCTTTATCTGTAATACGCATTGCAAATATTTTCTTCTAGCATGTCAGGTTTTTGTTTTTTACTTCTTTTTTAATAACTCAATTTTTAAAAAATTTTATTTATTTTTGGCTGTATTAGGTCTTCGTTGCTGCACTCGGGCTTCCTCTAGTTGTGGTGAGCAGGGGCTACTCTTCGTTACGGTGCACAGGCTTCTCATTGCAGTGGCTTCTCTTGTTGTGGAGCACGGGCCCTAGAGTGCACGGGCTTCAGTACTTGCGGCGCACGGGCTTAGTTGCTCTGCGGCATGTGGGATCTTCCCGGACCAGCGCTCGAACCCGTGTCGCCTGCATTGGCAGGTGGATTCTTAACCACTGTGCCACCAGGGAAGTCCCTGTTTGTTTTTACTTTATGTCCCTCTTTTAAGATCCAGCTCTATTACTGTACTCCAGTGAAGCATTCCCTCCCCCACTATCCCAGCCTGGAAGTCACCTCTCTCTCCTCAGAAGGTCCAGAGCACTTAAATGCACCTTTCAGAGTAGTCGGTATCTGTTTATGGGGCACGTCATATTTCACTTTTAGTTATTTCTTCCTATTAGAGTCAAAACTCAAGGACAAGGTCAGTCTCTTTTTTCCCTTAGTCCCATTGCACCCAGCAGGTGGTCTAGCACTTATCAGATACTGACTAAATAACTCACCAGATACTAACTGAAGAAATGAACAAATAAAATCAGAAATATGGCTCATGGTCAGTAGCAGAAGAGCTACCCTTCCCTGCTCTTCACCTGCAGAAGCTTGTGTGTGTGTGTGTGTGTGTGTGTGTGTGTGTGTGTGTGTGCGCGCGCGCGCGCGCGTACACACGTGTGAGGGCTACACTATGTGTCAGGGGGTAGGAGGTGAGGGGTCCAGCAGCAGAAGTTGCTAGCACACCGTCCTCTCAATATATCTCAGTTATTTAAAGCAGGCAAGGGGTGTGATGGTGGCAATGAGCCTATGGGAATGTCTGCCCAGAAGATACTGGGCTGGCCACAGAGTGTGGGTTTGTCTGTAACATCTTATGGAAAAACCTGAATGAACTTTTTGGCCACCCCAATATTTTAGTTTTTAAGTTCCCTCTAACACAGATACTAATTTACTATTACTATGTAGATGCTTATCTGCATACTAATAATCACAAAAACATACACCTATGTATTCTTTTTTTGTTTTTCTTTGGCCGAGCCACGCGGCTTTGGAATCTTAGTTCCCTGACCAGGGATCGAACCCGGGCCCCCAGCAGTGAAAACACGGAGTCCTAACCACTGGACACCATGGAGTTCCCTATATCTATGCACTTTAATTTTATGATTATTATCTGTATATTAGTTTGTGATTGTGAGGGCTGCCATAACAAAGTCTCAGACTGGGTGAGTTAAACCACGGAAATTTATTGTTTCATAGTTCTGGAGGCTAGAAGTCTAAAATCTAGATGTCATCAGGCTTGGTTCCTTCTGAGGCTGTGAGGGAAGGATCTGTCCCAGGCCTCTCTCCTTGGCTTGTATGGCCATCTTTATGTTCACAGGGCGTTCTCCCTGTGTGCTTGTCTTCTCCAAATTTCCTCTTCTTATAAGGACATCAGTCATAAGATTAGAACCCACCCTAATGGCCTCATTTTGACTGGATCACCTCTGTAAAGGCCCGGTTCTGAATAAGGTCACATTCTGGGGTAATGGGGGTTAGGACTTCAACGTATGAATTTGGGGGACTTCCCTGGCGGCCCAGTGGTTAGGACTCCGCGCTTCCACTGCAGGGGGCACGGGTTCGATTCCTGGTCAGGGAGCTAAGATCCCGCACGCCACATGGCACGGCCAAAAAAAAAAAAAAAAAAAGAATTTGGGGGGCACACAATTCAACCCGTAACAGTCTATAAAACATTTTAGAAAGGCAGCCTAAAATTATCTGTCTTTCCTTTAGAGACTTGTAATTTATAGGCATTTTGGTCAGATGTATGATCCTCAGTGGGTTATGATGTGCTTGGCTGTTGTGTGCCATATGTCAGCAGGTGTTTATTTGATAAAGCTTCTAGCTAAGAAGAAGATGCATTAAACATGCACTTGTAGTAAATTCACATTATTTCGTCTCTGGCATAGGCATCAGAATCCCGGGAAGACCTGGGCTGTGCCTTGAGGCCTGAGAGCACAGAGGCAGTCTATGAAGCGGCCGCCGTGGAGGTGGACGTGGCTGCATCCATCACACTGCAAGTGCTGGTCACCACCCCGGGGAACATTTCCTGCCTCTGGGTCTTTAAACACAGCTCCCTGAATTGCCAGCCACACTTCGATTTACAAAACAGGTAAAAGCAGGGGGCGGGGCAGTGTGCAGCCAGAAGAATTTTTGGAGGAATAGTTTCTTGCCATACAGAGACTTTCGTGCTTCATTTAGAGTTTCTTTTCCAGTCTCTGTACATGTTCACTGTAACTCTTATTTCCAGTGAAATAAAATAAACTAAAAAATAGCTAAGGTATGGATACATGACCTTTTACAGCGGTCAGAACCCATAGGACAAACGACACGAAAGGTGAACCCCAGTGTAAACTGTGGACTTTAGTTAATACCAGTATTGGTTCATCAGTTGTAACGAATACACCACACCTATGCCAGATGTTACTAATAGAAAAGCTGTGTGTGAGGGGTGGGAGTGGGGCGAGGGTGTATGCAGGATCTCTACTTTCTGCTCACTTGGTTTTTCCTCCTTAATTTTTCCATAAACCTACAATTGCTCTAAAAAATAAAGTCTATTCATTTAAAAACTTATACACAGATGTATAGGTATAGTTAGGGCCTAAGAAAGCAGTGATAACTGGCAAAATGTAGAACAAATAGTGAAGAGTATTTGGGATTTTAAAGATGGCTTGTTTTTTAAACTGGATTTTGTCTTAAAGGTAAAAACTTAGGAAGTTTTCATTCCATTCTGGTTAAAGTAACAAGGAGCTTACTAGTTAAAGCAGTGAGAAGCTTCTTTCTGGGAAATCCTTGGGGAAGAACCCTTGGCTTTACCTAGTTTGTTTCACAGTATGATGAGCAGAATTGCAATGATATGTGATACCCACAAAACATTTTAGTAAGAAATTGATCTGTATATGGGGAACGTTGGTCTCACCATCCAGAAAGATATCGTGGCCAAGGTTTGTAGATTGACCACCAAGCCTGTATCTAACCCTGGGCTGACTGAGAACCCTGCTGTCTGAGACCAGGTCGGGCAGGAAGCAAGGGGCACAGGCCATTGAAATGCCCACTTACTAATTCTTTTTTTTTTTTTTTTTTTTTTTTTTTTTTTTTGCGGTTTTTTTTTTTTTTCGGTACGCGGGCCTCTCACTGTTGTGGCCTCTCCCATTGCGGAGCACAGGCTCAGCGGCCACGCCTCATGGGCCCAGCCGCTCCACGGCACGTGGGATCTTCCCGGACCGGGGCACGAACCCGCGTCCCCTGCGTCGGCAGGCGGATTCTCAACCACTGTGCCACCAGGGAACCCCCCCACTTACTAATTCTAAGGTGCTTTATTCTCTAATTCTTGGGGTGCTCAGGTGCCCCGAAGCTGTAGAAGAGCCACTGTCTTTCTAGGAGCAATGCAGGAAATGGCCCCTCAATGACCCAAAGGGGGTTCCATGCCACCTGATTGAGACACAGGAGAACATCTGTGACTGACTTGTACCAAGTATTCACATTTGTGTCTTTAAGATCAAACCAATGTTTAAGTAATTTTCAGGACAGTAGCTATAATTCTGAAGTTTGGTTCTAAAACTTAGAGCACATTCATTTTCCTTTCCTCTTTTGAGGCCATATTACTCACTTCTCTTTTTTGCTTACTTTTATCTTGGGGTTAAACCAAAGGCAATCTTCTATTAAGAATTTTGGCTTAAAGAAATGTTCTGGTAATCTTATTAAAATCTGATGCCACAACAGTTCTTGTTAGATTGAGGCCAAAGAAAGCAAAATAAAAAAGTAGGGTTCTTTTTACTCTGCTGAGAGGTTGCCTTTTTCTTCTAGGACAGGCAGCCAAAATCATAGGTCTTATGTGGATTAGTTAACTTAGTACCAAAACATTTTTAGCAACTTCTGCATAGTAAAGAGTTACAGAAATTAAATCTGGGCTTAGACTCATAGCCAGACAGATTGCACACCTAAGCTTTGATAACCGTCTTAGAGTTTTGTATGGTATGCCCAAGAGTTCTCACACGATACCAGGAGAGTGAAGGTTCCGAGAAAGAAAGCACATCCCCAAGGTACCTGCATAAGCAGAAAATACATATACTTCTTACTAATTTACTGCCTATATGAACGCAAGCACAAGTACTCTGGAACCATGCAGCTTGGAGCTCTAAATCAGGGCTGTTCCAATATCCTGTGCCCTTGGTTCGCCTGGGATCTTGTTCAAATGCAGATTTCGATTCAGTAGGTGTGGACGGGGCCTGAGATTCTGCACAGACTCTCCCAACTGGTGCCAAGTGTTGAGCAGTAACGTCTAAATGTCAGAAAGTGTCCATTTAAATCCAACGCTACTCAGCAGACTGCTAGAGAGTATTCTAAGCTCTAAGGAGGACAGATATCACCAAACACACATCAAAGTTGTTTCTTTGAAGAGAGCGCCCCTAGCCAAATTTATCTTTACCAAGTATCTGAAAAGTTAGATATACTCACGTTGAGACATCTCTCCTCTGTGATAGATCAGTGTTATTACTACCTCATAGGAAAATGCTTTGTGTCTGATTTTGTTTGAATTCTTTCCTCTAGAGGGGGTGGGAGGGGGGCACAAAACGGACTGTTCTTGATGTCAGTGAGTCTTGCTTGTACCGTCATCTGGTTCTGCCATGGGGCACGGAGGCTGGTGGCCGGGTGGCTGGCAGATATGCCTGTGGAGGGAGGTTTGTCATTGGTGGGAATGGTCCACCGCTGCCAAGGAGGGCGTCCCACCAGGTCTATGCGTTTTTGGTAGGAGTTTTCCCTCCCAGGGGCTTGGGCAGCATGAGGTAAAGATGCTCACTCCCAAGGGAGGGACTGGATGAAGGTCAAGGTGAAGCTAACGAGGCCCAGGCTGCGTGCACAGCACAGGAGCTGTGTTCTCCACCAAGGTGGACCAGAGCCGCCCAACCACCTTCTGACTCAGTGTGAAATTCGAGGGCTTTTGTTTCACACATTTTCCAGATTAACCAGTTCTCTTTCTTGTGTTTCAGAGGAGTTGTCTCCATGGTCATTTTGAAAATGACAGACACCCAAGCTGGAGAATACCTACTTTTTATTCAGAGTGAAGCTACCAATTACACAGTATTGTTTACAGTGAGTATAAGAAGTAAGTGCCGTTTGCTACTAGGTATTCTCAGTATTCTAAAGGGGCAGTTAGAACCCAGGAGCTCTTACCAGCTTCCCCAGACACATGAACCGGGTTTCCCTCAATACATAGTTGAATTAATTGAACTCACTTCAACCACCCCGTCACCTGTTGAGATCCTGATGTGACCCATGGGTGGTGAGAGCGAGTGCTCTTCAGAACCCAGGGCATCCTCTATTTTCCAGCTCCCTGTTTTTTTTCAGCGACAGATGGATGACAGGGAAGAAGTGGAAAGCATTTTGACCGTGGAGTCAGAAGACCTGAGTTCTTATTCTGGATCTGATACGACCACCTTGGGCAGGTCACATAGTCTCTCTGAGCCTCAGTGTTCCGATCTGTGAAATGGGGATACCCACACACACCTCACAGGATTGCAAGAGCTTGGAGCTATCCAACAGAGCGGTCTGAGGCGATGAGAACGTCTCTGTCTGCTCTGTCCAGTAAGGTAGCCACTGGCCACATGTGGCTGGTGAACACTTGAAATGTGGCCACAGCGTGACCAGAGTTTTCATTTTATTTCATTTTAATCAATTAAAAGTTCCATTTAAATAACCACATGGACCTGGCGGCTCCTGTGTTCATACAAACACCAGATCGCTACGCAAACCATCAGGAACAACGCGGAAGTTCTCACCCAAGGAAGCAGCTGTGCAGTTGGCTGAACCACCGTCTGCGTGTCTCCTGGCTTCTCCTTCTTTCCACCCACTTACGCGCAGGTCTGCGGTTGTGCGGACTCAGCCCTGCACCCGCTGGCTGCTTTACCCCACATGACAAATGGGGACTAGAGGTGGAGGCGTTCACATGGGTCCCGCCGCCTTTAGGGGCCAGGGCAGTGCTCCAGAAACTCTGGGTTTATCCATTTTCAAGCAAACTCCCGGGCTAAGCCTTGGTGTGTCTTGCCAGGCGGAGGCCGTGGTGCACGTGGGTCCAGCCCACAGAGGTGCGGGGCTCAGGGGGAACCACGGCTCCCCTTGGCCGAGGCTGTTCTGCACCCACCATCGCAGGTGAACGGCTTGCTGAGAGGTGTGGAAACGGGCACGACAGCCCGAGGCCGAGCGTGGCCAGGCCCACACCCTGGGCCACGCTGTACTGGGTCTCGCGCTCAGAGCCGCGAACGGAAGAGCACTCGTGGCCGTTTCGATTCCCACAAGTGTCATCTGACCAGGGCTGGGGACGGGGTGTTAGGTTCCAAAGTCAGCCTGTCAGGCAAAAACCCGGCCAAGTCCAAATCGGTCAACATTTGTTTTGAAAAGCCCTTCAATTACTCTGATATTTATAGGACCAGAGCCCTAGAAGGTCAAAAGTCAAGAGGTACCTCTTGTTTCTCTCTGATTTTGGTCTTCTTCCCTGTCCTCTCCCCAGTCCCCGACCCACCTCTGTGGGACAGTAAATCCTCAGGTTGGAAGAGAATAAGAGATTTCTTGCTCTCTCTCCCTTTTTTTTTTTTTGTCAAGTGTTTATACTTGAATTTGTATAAAATAGATGGGCATCTGCTCTCTTTATTTAGGGTAACTTCTTTTCACTTAAGATTTACAATGTAAAAATAGCACAACAATCATTCAAGTAACTTGTAACTGTTTTTAACGGTGCTGCTGGGTGGTGAGGTTCAAAAAAATCAGGTGGGGTAGACTTGGCAACAGTCAACGTGAAAAAGAGGAAAGGGTTTAGTGAACCACAAGTTCACTATTAACCAACAGTATGGCATGGTTGCTAAAAAAGGAAATCTGAACCTTGGCAGCGTTCACGAAAATGTAATGTCTGGGTTAAGGAAATTAATGGAAAATTACTATTTTCAGTTCTACAGTTTTTTTCAGATGAATATTGACAAAACAGAGCAACCAGAATAGTGAAGATCTTAGAATTCCTTGAATTAGGAGCAGCTGAGGGAATTAAGAATGTTTAGCAGAGAGAAGGAAACATTTTTGAGGAGAGAAGAAGATTGATTGCAGTGTAACGTAGAGGAAACCCTTCTGGCGTGAGTCAGGAAACCTGGGCTAACTAGTTAAAATGCCTTCGATGATAATGATATCCCTTGACCTCCACATTTGATTTTAAATACGTGAAGGATTTTCATGTGGCAACAAACTTCACTTTAAAAAACAAATTGCTCTAGAGGGTAGAATTGGGACCAATGGTCAGCAATTACAGGGAGAGAAAGTAAAAACTACCAGAAAATGGGAAAAGATGTTGGAAGTCACATAATCAACAAAGGATGAATAGTCATAGTAGGTAAAGAACTTCTATAAATCAATAAGAAAAAAACCAGTAGAAAAATGAACAAAAGACATGAGTGGGCATTTCACTATTGTCAGTAGACATATTAAATTAATAACTGAGACATGCAAGTTCAGGCCACAATGAGATACCATTTTATACCCAGGAGATTGTTGAAAACAAATTGTCATTATGTGTAAGGCAGAAGTGCCCACACTATATGGACCAGCAGTTGCACTCCTAGGTATATTGTAAAGAAACTTACACACCTGCCTCACTAGGAATGCACAGAACGTTCACAGCACCATTGTTGGGGATACAAAATACAGGAAACAACCCAAATGTCCACTGCAAGAAAATGGACTAATAGATTGTGATATATCCACCAATAGAACATAATGTAGTGGTAGCAAAATGAATTAAGCATAGCTACATGCAAAACCATGGATGAATCTTAAAAACATAAGGTTGGATGAAAAACTGAAGTTGTGAAAGACTGCATATTGAGTGAGGCCATATGTTGAAGCTCAAAAACGAACAAAACAAACCAATATATTGTTTAGGGCCACACATCTGTGTGGTGAAATATGTGTAAAAGTATGTTAATGATACACAGAAAATTCAGGATAAAGTTAACCTAGGCTTGAGAGACAAGGAGAAGCAGCACAAAAATAGATTCAAAGATATTTATTACTATTCTGGATAGTAAGTTGAGCATGGGTCCATGGGTATTCGTTTTTATTATTATGCTTCAAAATTAACGCTTCATATATTCTTTGCTATGTATATACATATATATAAAGCATTAGATACTATTTTAAAACAGGATTTATTATAAGGAGGAAGATTGAAATTTAGCATGGGAAACTTTCTTTGGAAAAAAAAAAAAGTTTGTTGAAAAATGGGAGGATCGACTCTGGGAGGTCGTGAACTCCTGTCCCTAAGGGGTCATATGTTAAGGGAGGGGGAGGGGGAGAAGGGGCGAGGGGAGAGGTGTGAGGGTCCAATGTGAATAGGAGGCTAAACCAGGCCTCTCAATTCTGTTCCAATCCTACCTCCATCCTACTATATGTCTGCCTAGTTCTAGATAAAATTATGGGAAGAAAGTTGGGTCTTAAACGATATAAAAGTATGTGTTATAAACTTTATGTTATTTCTACTTTTCTTTTTCCCATGCATATTGATATTTGTGTTTTTACATGGCTTCACTCCACTAAACTTTAGTTGTCTTTGGATTCATGAAATACCCAAAGACATTAGCTACGAGAATAAATGCTAAAGTTAGCATTTCAGCCAGAGTTGAATTTAATATACTGGTGAGGAGGGATATGTTATTATATATATTGGGGGTGGGGCAGAAGACACCGCTACGGCACAAAAGGTTAACTTTTCTTAATGGTGCAGGATTCTTTTGAGGAGGCTGCTAAGACAGTTATTTTTTTTAATGTTTATAATATGAAACATTTTTAATATTAAAACGTTAATAATTTATGATGCTTTAGATACACTGCTTTACACGTTAAGGAGACCTTACTTTAGAAAAATGGAAAATCAGGATGCCCTGGTCTGCATCTCGGAGAGCATTCCAGAACCAACCGTGGAATGGGTGTTCTGCGATTCACAGAGTGACAGGTATGACATGTGGAGAGAGAACTGCTATTATGACTTTACTTTTTCGGTCTCTTTCTAATATAGTTGACATCATACCGTCTGTACAATTTATCACCCTGTTAACAGGAAACGTTGGCTTTTTTTTTTTTTTTTTTTTTGCAGTATGCGACCCTCTCACTGTTGTGGCCTCTCCCATGGCAGAGCACAGGCTCCGGACGCTCAGGCCCAGCGGCCATGGCTCACGGGCCCAGCCGCTCCGCGGCACGTGGGATCCTCCCGGACCGGGGCACGAACCCGTGTCCCCTGCAGCGGCAGGCGGACTCCCAACCACTGCGCCACCAGGGAAGCCCTGGCTTTTTAAAGAATGATTGGTGTGGGCTTCCCAGGGAGGATGGTGGGGGACATCTTAGTGAGCAGCCCTTTGGAGCTCCTCATCTGTCACGTCACCGACCTGTAGGACCCTCCCTGGATATCACATGACACGAATAAAAGCCCTTTTAAGTTACACGATTGTCGACTGCCTGAGCATTTGGTTGGGGAAAAAGAAAGGTCCAGATTTTAGTGTATAATTCCCTATAAGTAAGAAATCCCCTGTGAATAAATGTTTAATTTGTGATTATGATGTTTACTCTGGAAGAGCAGTTTAATATGATTGTTTAGGGATGTAGAATCTGCCTGGGTTTGAACCCTGCTCTGCTTATACCTGTGTGGCCTTGGGCGAGTTACTTAACCCCTCCCTGCCTCATCAGAAGAATGGGGGTGGGCTTCCCTGGTGGCGCAGTGGTTGAGAATCTGCCTGCTAATGCAGGGGACACGGGTTCGAGCCCTGGTCCGGGAAGATCCCACATGCCGCGGAGCAACTAGGCCCGTGAGCCACAACTACTGAGCCTGCGCGTCTGGAGCCTGTGCTCCGCGACGGGAGAGGCCGCGGCAGTGAGAGGCCCGCGCACCGCGATGAAGAGTGGCCCCCGCTTGCCACAACTAGAGAAAGCCCACGCACAGAAACGAAGACCCAACACAGCCAAAATTAATTAATTAATTAATAAACTCCCACCCCCAACATCTTCTTTAAAAAAAAAAAAGAAGAAGAATGGGGGTGTGAGCTGTCCTTTCCTTAATACAATCGCTCTGATGAGTAAGTGAACTGCTACATGTGAAGCGCATAGAACAGTGCCTGGCAGATAGTAAGTACCATATAAACGTTTACTTTTGTTTTTCATGTGTCATAGCTAAGTGTTCACAAAGTAACGGTTCATGCCACTTGAACTAATTAAAATTTACTAAACAACTTTTATTGAAGAATGGAACTAAAGAGAAGGAGGAAAAGTGAAAAATCGGGTTACCAAATAATATGAGCGGGATCCCAAATTTTAAACGAACAAGAAAAAGAGATTACCTATAGATATATGTGTCACATGTGCACAGAAAAGAAAAAGATCAGAGAGCTACACACAGCAAAATAGTAACCGTTGTTATCTCATGGTGGTAGGAATATGGGCAATTTAATATTCTTTTCTTTGGGTTTTTCTGGATTTTCCAAAATAAACATAGTTATTGTTGTGTTATAATTAAAAAAATAAAAACTCCAGGAGTAATGCATAAACAAAGACGAGAATACATTTGACTAAAGTGATAAAGAGAAGAAATCCCGAGGTGTGGCTGACAGCCCTCAAGTGACGCTGCCCTCTCCTCTGGGAGCTCCGGGGACTCCGGGGACATTTGCAACTGCGGCCTCTCTCCCTCTCACTGGCTGTCCTCTTCAGAGCTTCGAAGAAAGCATACCTACACCTTGTTAAGCTGTATTAAAACCTAATCATGCTTTTCCTTTTCTCCATTTTCTCTTTTCCCCCTTTTCTGTCTTTTCTCCATTCTTCCATTCTTTCTCTCTCTTTAACAACCAAGAGGTCACCAAACACAAAGCCTTTTAAACTGTTTTATTATGTGACTCTCTCGAGTGTTATTCTAGTTGGGTGAGATGAGGAATTACTAACTAGTTGTGAGTTGGTTTGCCTTGTGACCTGCTCCTGTCTTTGCTTTCATATCAGGCTCTTAAAATCTAGAACCTTTAATCTGGTTCTTCTCCTGAACATTCATTTGTAATTTTAAAAGATGTTTAGTCAACTGCTATTTATTTTTTTTAATAGATCTTTACTGGAGTATAATTGCTTCACAATTACTGTGTTAGTTTCTGTTGTACACCAAAGTGAATCAACCATATGCATACACATGTCCCCATATACCCTCCCTCCTGAACCTCCCACCCATCCTCCCTATGCCACCCCTACATGTCATCGCAAAGCACCAAAATCTGTCACACAGAGTGAAGTAAGTCAGAAAGAGAAAAACAAATACCATATGCTAACCCATATATATGGAATCTAAAAAAAAAAAAAAAAAAGGTACTGACATTTATTTTTTAATTGCAGCTGTAAAGGAGAAAGTCCAGCTGTCATTACAAAGGAGGCAAGTGTACTCCATGAGTTATTTGGAACAGACATAAGGTGCTGTGCAAGAAATGAGCTGGGCAGGGAATGTACGAAACTCTTCACTATTGGTAAGACCGTAGTATCATGTCGTTCTGTTTTCAGTGACTTTTCCTTAGAGATGAGCTGGGACTAATCATCACCCCTTAGGTCCTTACTCAGTTTCAAAAATTCTATAGCTCCTTCAGGCCATTTCCAGTGTAATATTTAGATTTCTGTGAGTGCCCATTTCTTCATAAGAGCCTTGTCAGTCTCTGAAAGACTTTTATTTTGAGATGGTTGGTAACATTTGAGATGCCATCAAAATCTTTGTTCTGCAGAATGTTCAGGGTATATTTTGCGATGAGGAAAAAAAATCACTTGTTTTCTTACCCGGGCTGTTTTCATCTTCTAGATCTAAACCAAACTCCTCAGACCACACCGCCACAATTATTTCTTAAAGTAGGGGAACCCTTATGGATAAGGTGCAAAGCTGTTCATGTAAACCACGGATTCGGGCTCAGCTGGGAATTAGAGAATAAAGCACTGGAAGAGGTGAGAGGATGAGCTTGCATCCTGAAAATGCAGAAAAATGAACCAAGGGTCCAGGTGGAAATCACTCCATTCAAACTCTGTTTTATTAAAATCTAGGGCAGCTACTTTGAGATGAGTACCTATTCCACAAACAGAACTATGATACGGATTCTGTTTGCTTTTGTATCATCAGTGGGAAGAAACGACACTGGCTATTACACTTGTTCCTCTTCAGAGCATCCCAGTAAATCAGCTTTGGTCACCATCCTAGGTAATGCGGGCTGCGCATGTAACCTGTACTCATGTTTTTAGTTGTTTTAGTGTGGAATGTAGGGTAGGTACTGCAAATTCTGCTTTCAGTATAATGTTAGTATCAAAAAGCTGAGAAAGAAACTGAATTAGGGGAGTTTTGTAAGTACAAGCTGCCCCTTCCTTTCCTTTTCTGGTTAAACCGAGCCCGCTCGAATGCCACTGTCTTTGCAGGCAGCACGTTGTAATGTGACCCTCTGTTTGTGGATTTTTGTCTTCCAGTAGGCTGGAAGTTTCCTAAGGACAGGAATAATCCCTTCTATCCTATAGTCCCAGACCTGGCAGAGAACCAGACACAAACTCGACCCTTATTAAGCACTTGTTCTAAGAACTACCTGAGAACTGCCTCTCAAGGGTAGAGAGCAATGGCTGAGAGGGTGGGACACGCACTTAGATGCATGGAAGTTTGGGTGGGCTCTGTAGGATCTGACAATAATCACGCTTTACGTAATCTCGGAGTAGGTGGCAGCCTTCAGCCATCAATGAAAACGCTAAGAAATGAAGGGATTCTCTTATTAAACTAATAAGCAAGTGTTCCATAGGGAAACCTTGTGAATATCTCTGGCTAGACTATTCTATTTGTGACCTGAGGTTATTTTATGTGGGATGTGTCACGAGGGGGCCGTTCTGGCTGAGGACAGGGATTGTCAGTGGGTCCTTCTGTGTCCATGGTTGGCCAGGCTGGGGGAAGCCCTTCAACCCCTTGAACTTGTCAGCAAAATCTATAGGTTTATTTATACATTTCTTTGGGAAGAGTGTCAATTATTTGCATCCAGTTCTGAGAGGAATCAGAAGGTGACATGCTCAGGCTTATAAATGGGGACAGGACTCCTGCGTTTCTTGTTAAACTATCAAATCTGAGTTTTCTTGCATAAAACTGTTGAATAAAAATTTATTTATCCTCTCAGTATATTTCCTCCATATGAATCTCATTATCTAACTTATAAATGCATTTTTTTTAACAGAAAAGGGATTTATAAACGCTTCCAAATCAAGTGAAGATTATGAAATTGACCAGTATGAAGAGTTTTGTTTTTCTGTCAGGTTTAAAGCATACCCACAAATCAGATGTACGTGGACCTTCTCTCGAAAATCATTTCCTTGTGAGCAAAGTGGCCTCGATGACGGGTACAGGTGAGCAAACTCAGCCCGGGACACATCATCATTCTCAGCACAGCCCTCTGGTTGCCCTCGAGAAGAGCGGTTTTGTATGATAAGTTTATGTGCCGTGACGTTGGCATCGAAGACGAGAAAGCGAACAGCAGATGTGAGGACACAGTAACAGCTCTTTAATCAGTTCAGATGGTGTAACCCACCGCACGAAAAGTGGAAAGAATCGTATCAGTTTGAGTGTGGCATTTTCTGAGTCACCGGATTGTTACTTCCTATTTGAGGGTACATGCTATTGGTACACGGAGTCTCTCTCAGCCCGATTGCAGATGACTGAGGAAGTAAAACCCCTTAAAAACAGGAAAACACTACCTATAGGTATGTTGATTTAAGTTTTCAAAAATAGATGCAGAAATAGCCCAATGATGAATGCTGAAGGAAAATCTTATTTTCCTGGGGATTTGTCCAACTGCAGTCAAGTTTCTCTTTGGAAAACAAAAAAAGAACTCTCTTTTTTTTTTTTAATTGAAGTATAGTTAATTTACAATGTTGGGTTAGTTTCAAGTGTACAGCACAGTGATTCATTTATACATACATACATACATATCTATTCTTTTTCAGATTCTTTTCTATTATAGGTTATTACAAGATATTGAGTCCAGTTCCCCGTGCTATACAATAGGTCCTTGTTGTTTACCTATTTTACATACAGTAGTGTGTATATGTTAATCCCAAACTCCTAATTTATCTCTCTCCCCCCCAAAAAAACGGCTCTTCCTTGTATTTCCTATGGCTGTGATACCCCTTATCTCTCTTTTTTTTTTTTTTTTTTTTTTTTGCGGTACGCGGGCCT
>NC_041226.1:5769021-5782175 GCF_002837175.3 Physeter macrocephalus | reverse complement strand
CGGTACGCGGGCCTCTCACTGTTGTGGCCTCTCCCGTCGCGGAGCACAGGCTCCGGACGCGCAGGCTCAGCGGCCACGGCTCACGGGCCCGGCCGCTCCGCGGCACGTGGGATCTTCCCGGATCGGGGCACGAACCCGCGTCCCCCGCATCGGCAGGCGGACTCTCAACCACTGCGCCACCAGGGAAGCCCCCCCTTATCTCTTAAAACTAATCCTAGGTAAGGGTTTCAGGATAGACTCTGAGCTGAGAGGTACCTGTCATCTCTCCAGCAAGTCAGTGGTCGAGAGTCAATCACTGATGCTCAACAACAGGTCCATAAACCAACTGTATGGGAATCAGCTGGTCAATGTTACAAACGTGGATTCCTGACTCCCATTCCAAACATGCTGAACTAAAATTGAGGCACAATCCCCAGATTCTGCATTTTTCCTCTTTTTTTTTTTTGGCTGCACCACTCGGCATGCGGGATCTTAGTTCCCCGACCAGGGATTGAACCCACGCCCCCTGCCGTGGAAGCGCGGAGTCTTAACCACTGGACCGTCGGGGAAGTCCCCCCAGGTTCCACATTTTTAATGAGAGCCTCTGGTGATTCCCATCACAGGTCTGGATCTGTGCTGCGCAGTACAGTAGCCGGCAGCCGCATATGGCTGTTGGGAGCTTGAAATGCAGCTGGTCCCAATGGAGATGTTGTGTGGCTGTAACATGCACAGCAGATTTTGAAGACTTCGTGTGACAAACAAAATGTGAAATACCTCAATAATTTTTGTCTTGATTTTACGTTAAAATGACAGTATTTTAGATATATTGAGTTAAATAAAATCTATTATTACCATTTACTCCTTTTTACTTTTTAGAAAGCTAATTGGAAACTTTAAAATTACATAAGTGGCTTGTTTGTCTTCCTATTGGATAGCACGGGTCTAGGTGAAGAGTCAGAATAAGCTCTTTTCATCTTGATTCTTCCGTTTGTTTCCTGATGACTGTGCTGTTCTGTACCCCAGAGTGATTTGTAACTGATCCTTGTTTGCTTTTTTAAGAAGAGCTGTAACACAAGGTTTGCATGGCATCGTCTGCCCTCTCACCCAAACCTCCTCATGTTAGAAGCATTCATTTTTCAAGTAATTAAGAAAGCAACCTTTGGACGGACACATAGTCCCCTAACTCAGGGATTCTCAACAGCAGGCTGTTGACATCCTGGGCCGGGTAATTCTTCATTCTGGGGGTCTCTCCTATGCATGATAGGATGTTTAGCAGCGTCCCTGGTCTCCACCCATTGGATGTCAGTAGCACCACTACCCCAAGCTGTGACAACCAAAAATACCTCCAGACATTGCCAAAGTCCCCTGGTGAGAAAAAATTGCCTGGGGTTGAGAACCACTGCGTTGGAGGGGTCACCCCGTTGTCACAAGCCCTTATGCTGAACCATCAAACTTTTGAAAGTAGAAGGCAGGGAGTCAGCGCCTCTCCTGCTAGTTGAGTTGACTACCTGTGTTCAGGATGTCAGTGCTGTCACTTTCCCCATCCTTCTTTGTATTGTGACCCCCTGTCAGAGAAGCTCTTAGTTCTACAGGATTCTCTTTTGAACCTGATTCAAAGAGATAGAGGATCAATTCAATTTAGTTCAACAAATATTCCTTTAATGTCTTCTTGATGGTCTCAATGCCATAAGGGGCTACAAGCGTGAATAAGGTGATGTCTCCCCCCAGCGCCCTCAAGTTATACAGGCACATGTAAGTGCCAGGGGCCACCTGGGAGGTCATTGCTACTTGTGCTGGTGCCATCTGGCACAATTCTTAAGATTTGACGGACTCACTGATTAGAGGACTGTGTCTCTGATCTATGGGTCTTGGAGCAATCTAGTGGGCTAGTTAATCTGGTTTCATCCCATGATCACACTCTGCACCCCTGACCCCAAGTAATTATCTTCTGGAGGTAGCTAAATGAATAAATCAGGGCAGATCCTGGTTTCTATAGTGATGTGTACCTCTCATGCAAAGTTAACCTCTTTTTGTGTTGAATCCCAGCCGTGAGTTCATAACCTCTGTTGGGATGGGTGCTGTCATTTCTCCGTCTTTGTACAATGCCTCGTGCGCCAACAGCTGTTGAGTAAATGAATGAATTCATCATCACCCCTAGAAAGCAAGTCAAAGTGCATAGCCTGGGCCAAAGATAAGTCAGTGGCATACTCTTTGCACTGCAAGGACCATGACACTCCCCACAACACCTATCACTCAGTGTTTATTTTATTTAAAAAGTTCCCGAAGAACTACAGTATTAATTGGTGATAACGACGCACTGGGTGTGATGGGCCACTTGCCAAGGTGGCAATGCCAAGGTGAGATGGAGCCTCCTTCATCATGAAAAAGATGCTCCAAATGTTGAATGAAAGATGAACTACAGGGGTGGGCGAAGAATTGTGAGATTAGGATTGACATATATACCATACTATGTACAAAATAGATAACTACTGAGAACCTACTGAGAGCCTCTGTGCGTATAACACAGAGAACTCTACTCAGTGCTCTGTGGCGACCTAAATGGGAAGGAGATCCAAAAAAGAGGGGATATATGTATATGTATGGCTGATTTACTTTGCTGTACAGCAGAAACTAACACAACATTGTAAGGCAACTGTACTCCAATAAAAATTAATTAAAGAAAAAAAAAGATGAACTACACAAAAATTGAACACAAGTGCTCTAAATGTCATCTGCTCTCCACATGAGGTTCTGTGTTGTGATAGGGGATGCAGACTAAATTCTAACCTGAGTTCTTTTCAATTTTTTACTATAAAAAGTTCCAAATTTACTAATAAACTCAAAGAATAGTACAGTGAGCATCCTTTATCCATCACTTAGGTTCAACAATTTAGTCAAACTGAATTTTGTTTATGAAGTACAGTATTTTCATCATGGGGCAAGAGAGGACTTTATAAGCAAAGTGACACCAGTTTTTATTTGTAACCGAAAGGTCTGTGTAATAACAGTACTACTGAAAAAGCTTTGGTGTGGTCAGAGCATGTGTGCCAGAAACCTTGCAGCTTCCCCACCTTCACAGCTTCGTTTCTCCAATTTACTTCCTCAAATATTACACCAAAGTTTATTAGGGCTTCTCTTTATGTGTTTACATTTTATGAAATTATAACTTTCCAGCAGTCCTGACAGCCTGGTCTTGGGAAAAGGTTCTAGAATATTTCATCTTTTAGTTTGCCTAATTTTCTATCTCTGTAGACTTCCTTATAAACAAATCTGCCTTAGCTTTTCCTAGTTTCATGGTTAAACACACACACGCACACACACACACACACACACACAACAACAACTTATTAGGATGTTATAATTATTTAAGTAATTTCTTCTGAAAGAGTCTCCTTAGGCATGCCCAATCCCTGTATTTTCTTTTTTCCCTGAAATATCTAATTTCCCAACTCTACCAGGTCGAAGTTCTGCCCACAACAGGCCTTAACTGAGCACTTATTGGTACCAGTGGTGTGGTGGAGTCTGGGTTCTGGGTGGTGAGACATATTCCTTCTTAGGACAAAGAGAAGAGCAAGCTCTCAAGTCAATAAATGATATGTGATTACAGGAGTGTATTGAGCTTCTTTAGGAGGACTTTTTTGGTTCCCTGAAGCAGATGAGCCCTGAATGTATACAGAACGGAAGGAAAGACGTTTGGGGACCGTAAAGAGCGGTAAATAGCGGAACCTCCAACCAGACGCTGCCCCCTCAATTGTAGGGTACTAACCACATCATGAAGCCTCACTGAGACCAAAAGAAACGTCTTTGAGCCCTACTATGTGCTGATGTGCAAAGTCCTTTATACGGATTATCTCATTTGATCCTCATCATCTCATTTTATTAAATATGGAAACAGGCGATGCTACTTGCTCCACACCTAGGGCAAAGTCAAAACCTTTCGTTCACTCTTACTCTCTGAAATTGCCTTTAAAAAAAATAGAAATAAAAAAAAATAAAAATAGAAATAGCACCCATAATTCCACCACCAGGAATTATATTTCAGACTTTGTAACCACCGTGATAGAAACGTGTAAGTATAGGTTTTTGTACAAACAGGAAATTAATCGTGCCGTTTGTCACCTGATCTTTCACTTAAAAAATATCATCTCTTGCTGTGTTAATAAGTACATTATTATTATTTATATTATCATTTTAATGGCTTGCCTTATTTACATTACCACTTTTATGGTGACACAATAGTCCTCTTTTTAGAACATTTTATTTTGACTAACTCCTGTTGATGGGCATTTACTTTAGTGTTTTTTTTTTTCTCTGCATCTTTATTTTAATGCGATTTTCTCACTTACTGTATACCCCAGAGTAAAGGTTCTAAATGTCTTCTTTATTCAAAATGATTCCCGGACTTCATAAGCCTCACAGTAGTGATGATCTAACACATTTATCGTGTTTACTAGGCACCGTTATAAGCAGTTTATACAAAACCGTTTTAATAAAAACTCAACAAAAACTTCTCCTCTAACAACCATATAAGGTAGATACTATCTTCGTTTTACGGATGAGGAAACAAGCACAGAGAGACTCGGTGACTTGCCCACGGTCACACCACCGGGCAGTGGCAGAGTTGCCTGCAAAGCCTGTGTTTTTAACCATTACTCTGGTACTGCCTTTTGACACCAGCTCATTTCAAAAGTGTGAGATTCTCAGACCTAGCGTGTAAGAAAACAGAAGAGCAGGCATGTGCTTTGGTTATTTAAAAAGAAAAGCGTGCTGCCTTATGAGATGTCCTGTGCTTCGCTCTTGCGTTTTTAATGATTATGTAATACTTCCCCAGGCTTGTGGGCTCCCCTGAAATAAACTACAAACGAGCATGGTATTAAGTAGATTGATATAAAGTTATCAGCACCTCTCCCGCCCCCTGCCCAGCTTTCTTTGTTTAACTCTGGACAGAAGTGTGTGCAGACTGGGCTCAACTTCAGCCAGGCTGTACCCGCTCCATGTCCTGCAGTCTGAGGGGGCAGGGATCTGCTGATGGGGGTCTTCCAGTGCCGGGTAAAGTCACTCACTCCTGCCAGCCCCTCACTCTCCAGTTTCAGAAGCTCTCAGCTTCCCCAACCTGTGCTTTATTATTCCCTGTTTTCTGGTTTGACCTTTATCATCCCTTGCTCTTTGAATAAAGCATTTTTTATAGTGAAGTTACTCCCTGAGCTGCTGGAAAGACTTGCCCCTTTTCAACTCCCCAGCTCTGGGCGCTACATGGAAAAGAAAAATCACCTGCATTTTGCTTGTAACAGAGGAGAAATCCCTTCTCATAGTTGTAATGAGAATACATCTTCTTAGTCACCAAAGATATTTCAACTGTGAACTCCAGTTTCCCGATCTCCCATCTCATGGCCGCTGGCCATTTTCAGAAAAACCCCGGGGAAGAAGGAAGTTTGCAACTCCCTGGCACTAATCGGTTAGTCCCCTTGGAATTTCCAGGGGAGGGTTGGCGATGCAGTTGTTGCTTTTGCTGGGGTTAACTGCCATAAATAGGAAGGCAGGCGGTTGAGAAGGACCTGGATATTCAGTTTTGTGTTCAGGCTATTTTTGTGACCGATTTCCTACCTGGAAGAATGAGAATGTTTCAGATGCTCTCTTGTCTACCCCATGGCAAGTCATGCTCCATTCAGACAGCACAAAAGACTTAGGAGGAAAAACGTTTACAAAACATATTGGTCTGCGCGATAATCAATAGTTGTATAGGTAATTTCTTTTTTCAATGTTAATTTTTATTGGATTATAGTTGCTTTATAATGTTGTGTTTCTGCTGTACAGCAAAGTGAATCGGCTATATGTATACATATGTCTCCTCTTTTTTTGGATTTCCTTCCCATTTAGGTTACCACAGAGCATTGAGTAGAGTTCCCTGTGGTATACAGTAGGTTCTCATTAGTTGGTAATTTCTTTATCAAATTGATTGGTGCTTTTGGCATGGTCCCTGGCTAGCACACTGGCTTCTTTTTAATCTCTTCTCTTCTTCCTTTTCAGGGTCTTTGGCTATTGTCCGGTGAGAATTACATTTTCCCTTTTAGAAGCTCACATCTTTCTCTTCTTGGACCACTTAAACCTTGCCTTCATAAAGTCTGGAAATCGCATGTACCTATACTTAACTTTTCTCCCTAAAGTTATAATTTGTCTTTCCTGCAATCTTTCTGTCATTTCCGCATCACCAGCCGTTTCCTTCTGGTTGTCCAGAAGTAGGTCAGGATAAGAAATTCCCCTTTCTGCTTTTTCAGCCTTCTTGTTAACAAGGCAAACAAAAAGCTTGTTCAGTGCTCACCTGATAGGAAATGAAATCTCCCATCACTATACGCAGTCAGAATTACCTTTAAGCTTCCGAGTTAAGGATGCAGAACATTGGTGTCAAATAAACCTGGGCTCAAACTCTTCTCTATTGGTTGCTATGTGTGCGGTTTGACTCTTAGGAATCAGCTGGGATTCTGTTCTCTCCTTCCTCTTCAAGTCCAGTCCAGCACCTGCTGTTTCTTTTTGTCCTGGTGCCTCTTTCCTCTCCCTCCCCATTTTCCCTGCCTTAGACAACACTCATCTTTTCACACTCTGAACTCTGAAATCTGAACTTTTACTTCTCCTCTCCTAAGATTTCCCACATTGTACTGTAACTGCTCATTACTTGTCTGCTTTCGCCACCAAACTGTAAATTCTGTGAGAACAGAAACCTAGTTTTGTTAACTCACTGTTCTGTTCCCGATTCGTCCCACAAATAGCCTCTACCACTGACAGGAGAAAGAATGGGTGAATTCATGAATGAATGAGTGACTTCCTAGGTTACTTCAACAGCTACCTCCAGACTTCCCCCCAATAAACTTTCCTGCTGCCATCACTCTAAACTAAAATAACCGTTCATAACATTCCTGTCCTGCTCAGGAATCCACAACATCTCCTCCCTGCTTTCTCCACCAGGTCGAAATAATTAGACTTGTTTTCCAAGGTCCCAGATCAGTTGGCGCCACCCTGCCCATTTAGCCCTCTGTTCTGCTGCATCCCACCCTGCACCTCTGCTCTAGCCAAGAAACCTCCCCGTTTCTCTCCTTGTGGCCTTATGAGTTCCTGTCTCATGGCTTAAATCATGCTGTTGCCCCCTGCTTGGATGTCTTTTCTTTACTCTCTCATGAAGACCAACTCAACTCTAAAGACCTAGCTCAATTCCTGCTTCTACGAAGCCCTCTGAACTTCTCTCACGACACTGACCTCTGCCTTCTTTGATCTACGGGCCTTCAGTTTAATGCTTTCACTCTTCCACGTAGGCAGGTTTTGTCCACCCACCTGGATTATGATGTCTCTGAGGACCGGAGCCGTATTCATAGGTCTTTTGCATCCTGCATAGTTCCTCCTGTTCACATTTCCTGTGTATACATACTTTTTCTTTCCTTTTTTACTTCAAGTAGGCTATATAGAGGTGGCCTAATTCAGTATCTTCTGAACAAGGCTTAGATTTTCTTATTCCAAGGGAAATTTATTTTCTATTTCTTCAATGCATGAAGGCACATTCAACAGCTCCTTGCTTCCCCACCTCTCCTAGAATATCCACCATCCCATATACCTGCTAGGCTTGGTGGGTGAGCACCCCAGGTAGAAACTAGAGCCTGCTGAGACCACTCAGAGACGTCTGTACTCAGTGGACTTGAGCCCTCATCACTGTCAATCACTATGTAAGTCCCGGGTTGGTCATAGGTCCTGCCTTGGACCAATGTCAGAGAGCTATCCTTTCAGGAAGCTGGGGGCTCCATGGGCTCCGCCACCTACCAAGGTTCTCCCATACTTCCAGGAAGTCAGGCTAGTCTGGAATGTATGTAACAGTGGAGGCCGGAACCTTCCTGTCTCTCTTAGCAGCTCCAGCCTAGATCAGCGCTTCTCAACCTTTAAGGTGCATGTGAATTCCACGGAGATCATCTTAAAAATGCAGACTCTGGGTCAGTAGGTTTGGGGTGGGGCCTGAGATTCTGTATTTCTAGCAAGCTCCCAGATAATACCAAGGCTGGTGCTGCCTGTTTGTGGACCACACTTGGAGTAGCAAGAGCATCTGGCACCTCCCTGCCCACTGAACTTGAGAGAGCGTCTTCAGGAAGACTTACTCCCATGCACACCATTATTCGTTTCAACATCTCCTCAAAGAATCTGGCTAAGTCTGTCTTTGATTCTTTTTCCAACAGCGTATCTAAGTTTTGCAACCATAAACACCAGCCAGGACAATATATCTTCCATGCAGAAAATGGTGATGCCCAGTTCACAAAAATGTTCACGCTGAATATAAGAAGTAAGTGAAACTGTCAAGCAATTTTATTTTACGCTTGCAACTCCTTGAAAGTGTATTCACTCGGATCGGAAAGAGATAAGCCGTGGCTTAGGGAAGGAATGCTACAAAAGTGTTTTGACATGCTGAAGTGTTTTGAAATTGTACTTTCGTATCTACTGGCTTGTTGATACGCAGATCCCTTTCTGGGCTCATCCTTTGAAGCTAAGATGCTGATTCCATATCCTCTCGGAAGGTGCTTTACTGTGTGACTTTATTGATGTTAGTACTTTGAGAGGTCCTGGTAAGGAAAGGCCAAAAGTCACGCTACCTGCCGTTTAGCTGTTCTAATAATCTTTGTTTCTCTGGTCCATAAAAAGATGAGAGTCCATTTTGCTGGACTTTCTGCAGGTGCTTCTCCTGAAGCTAAGACTCATTTTAGGGTGGTCGGTAGACAGAGGTCTACACCTGAGCTCTCTCCAGGAGGGGTCTAGCGGTGGAAAAGGGGGTGCTCCCCAGAGAAGTTTAGGGCTGCCTGCACAAAAGGTGACACAGGGGGAAAGAGGGCCCCCTCTTTGAGTCACCCTGCATGAGACACGCTCCCAGGAGCACAGACTCCGTAGGGGACGTGAGCAGCCTATATGAAGCTGACTTTGAAACCCTTTCTGGAAAGCACTGTACTTCATGAGCTTGATTTCCCTGTTGTCTTCTACAGGGAAACCTCAAGTGCTCGCCGAGGCATCGGCAAGTCAGGCTTCTTGCTCCTCTGACGGGTACCCGTTACCGTCTTGGACCTGGAAGAAGTGTTCAGACAAGTCTCCCAAGTAATGAAGACACTGGCCCCTCTTGTGTTAGAAGAACGTAAAACTCTCTCTGACATGTTGACTGTTTCTCACGAATTCAGTTTAAGAAGAAACGATGAAGCATTTAAAATGCTTACCTTCTGAGTCGACCGTAATTCTAAATGGTCATAGATTGTTTCTGATAACGTTTAATAGATGTCTCTTGTAGACCCCACTAGAGAAACCCTCACTTCCAATCCGACGATAGCCCCTCCCGTCTAAATTCTCCGTCTGCTGTTTCTTTTCAGCTGCACAGAAGAGATCACAGAAGGAATTTGGAATAAAAAGGCCAACAGAAAAGTATTTGGACAGTGGATATCAAGCAGCACGCTGAACATGAGCGAGGCCGTCAAAGGGTTCCTGGTGAAGTGCTGTGCATACAATTCCCTCGGCACCTCTTGTGAAACAATCCTTCTAAACTCACCAGGTAGACAGCAGTTGCTATTGTAACCCACCACCTTCAGGAATTCCCTACTAGAAGTTAGTCCCTGTCGTTCGCTTTTATTTGGGGAGTTTTACAAGAGTGTGTAGGCTCAGTGTGTGAGACGACAAGGCTTTTTGAGTCAGGCAAGAATCCCCACTGAACATACATGTTTTGTAGTTCAAGGGCAGAGTGACTTCTACTGGCATTATTGTGACTCATGAATTCAAGTGGTGTGGGTAGAACCATAAGCTCCCAGTATAATGGACATCTACCAAGAAATCCAGCTCTAGGGAAACAGATTTAGTAATTTGGAGTCTCTACCACTTTCCATTTTGGTTAATCTCCTTATTTGCCTTCAGCTTTGCCGTCTTATCATTTTTGGTTTGATATTTAGATCCCTCCTAAATTAAGCAATTCTGAAACCTGACCACCTACACTCATGGGCATCCCCAAACTAACTTCCCCACATTCGTATGACAGCTTCATAGTGGGAACACAAATTTCTTTTTTTTTTTTTAATTGAGGTGTAGTTGATTTACAATGTTGTGTTAGTTTCTGATGTACAGCTAAGTGATGCAGTTTTATATAAATATATATACATTCTTTTTCAGATTCTTTTCCATTATAGTTTATTACAAAATAGTGAATATAGTTTCCTGTGCTATCCAGTAGGACCGTGTTGTTTATCTAGTTTCTATATAGTAGACGAACATCTTTTTTATCTGACTTTCACATCCTGTGGGTTTAAATAGAGGTAATTCTTAAGACCCCTAGTAAATGATTCTTTCTAAATGGGTTCGGAATCATTTAAAATTTTCTGGGAAGGAATCGTTCTTTATATGAACATACCCTGATTTTCTGTGGGGATAGCGTCTTAGTAGAGGGCTTGTAGGTTCCTCAGACAGGATGTGAGACACTGTAACGAGCATTCTGCTACAGTATCCACCAGGAATTCTCATCCGCTGCTCCTTGATGCTCTTCCCTTGCAGGCCCCTTCCCTTTCATCCAGGACAACATCTCATTCTATGCAACAATTGGCCTCTGTCTTCCCTTTGTTGCCGTTTTAACCATGCTAATTTGTCACAAGTACAAAAAGGTAAAAGCAAAGGTAAAACGTCATCATTGTGTCCCATTTCTGAAGAACTCTCTATGGCTAATCGACTCATTATTTCACCTCTGAAGCAATTTCGGTACGAAAGCCAGCTACAGATGGTGCAGGTGACCGGCTCTCTGGATAATGAGTACTTCTACATTGATTTCAGAGAATACGAGTATGATCTCAAATGGGAGTTTCCAAGAGAAAATTTAGAATTTGGTAAGAATCAGATGTTCCAAATGTTTCTGTCGAGTTTCCTCCTTGTTGGAAAATCTTCAGCATGGGCTCACTCACCACGTGTCTTGCAGGGAAGGTCCTGGGATCGGGTGCTTTCGGGAAAGTGATGAATGCAACCGCCTATGGAATCAGTAAGACAGGGGTCTCAATCCAGGTCGCAGTCAAAATGCTGAAAGGTATGGTTACGTCGATCAATAGCCACAGAGACGCACAGAGAGGGGAGGTGCTGCCTCCCACCTCCTCTTTTCCGTCACTGCCATGGTTACTGCTTTCCATCCTTCAAAGCTAAAAAGGGAGCGAGTTGGGGTGGGCGTCAACTAAGTCATGAATATAAACTACAAGTCGTGAACACAAAACTCCACCTCTTCTTCCTCTTCTCTCTTTGTTTAGGTTTTTTCAGCCTCAATATTTGGGGATACCATTGCTACAGGCGGCTGTGTGTCTTACATTTCGACACAGACTCTGGGTAGAAGAGGGAATTGGCGCCTCCTGTATCACTTCCCACTCATTTCTCCTCCGCTGCCACCTGGCTCTCCCTAACCTCCTCCCCTTAGTATCACTCACTTAGCAAGAGCGCCCCCAGCTGGCTTTGGCTAAGCGATCAGTGACCACCACCTCCACCGTCACCATGAACCAAGCCTAATGGGCATTACTTGAATTTTTAGCATAAATTGGCACGATTGACTGTTCCCTCCATCTTTATTGCGCTGTCTTCCTTTGGTTTCCATGTCACCATATTCTTCTGCTTTCCTCCTACCCCTCTGACTGCTTCACAGTCCTTTGCTGGCCGCTCATCTTCTCACCCAGCTTCTCACCCAACGGAGTTCCTGAAGACTTGCTCCTGGGCCCCCTTCCCTTTTCACTCCGCATGCTCATGGGCTGTGTCAGCTTACCCGTGACCTCATCCCATGTACCAATGGTTCTCACGATTGCACCTCCCTTCTGAGCTTCAGGTTATGTCCGAGTGCTTGGACGTCTCCAGAGTCCCTTGAATTCAGCTTATCCAAAGTGGACTCCTCCGACCCTGGCTCTCTGTCAGCCCTCCCTCTCTCACTGATTGGTTGCGAGTACCAGTGACCGGCCATGTGCCACCCAGGCAGGCCAACCAGAAACCTAGGACTGACTCATCCTTGAAACCATCCTCATTCTAATTCCCTGTAGGCTATTCCTGTCAGGCTTCCTGCCTAGTGCCTCCTGAGTTCATCCTCGTTTCTCTTACCCTCTGTTACTACCACCCAGACCAAGTCTATCCCTTCCGAATGGATGCACTAGCCTTCCAAGCAACCACCCTATGGGGACTCTTACCTCCTTTTGGATTCTGAAGCCCAAGTGATGGTTATGAAATGCAAAGCAGAGCATATAATTTTCCTACTTAACCTTTCCAGTTGCTTTTAATTGCTCTTGAACAGACCACACAGCCCAGCACGACATGGCTGCAGCTCGCCTCTCCCCTCTCACCCCAGCGCTGCAGCACAGCCGGCTCTCAGTTCCTCTGGAGCACCGTGCTCCCTCCCACCTCAGGGCCTTTGCACAGGTCGTCCTTCCGCTTCTGCTTCCCCTTTCACGTCTTTATCTCCTGCTCCTCCTGTAGATCTCAACTCAAATACCACTTGCTCAGGGAAGCCTTCTCTCCTGTCACAGATGAGCTCAAGTTCCTTGCTAGATCCTATATCCCAGCTCTCTGTGGGCTCTTTTCCCCCATAAAGTTGAGCACACCTACAATTACATATTTGTTTAATTATTTAACTGACGTCTTAGCTGCCTCAGTAGTCTGTAAGCCTCCTGAGTGTGGGTCTGTATGTTTTGCTATGCTGTCCTCTTTCTTGATCTCGGCCCATCCTGTTTTCAGGATGGCGTGTTCTTCCTCATCCTTCCCACTGTGAATTCACCTGGTTAACTCCTAGTTTCCCGCAGCTCTCAACATAGACATTTGGTGTCCCCCTTCTCCACCCTCCCTGAGGCTGGGTTAGGTGTCCCTCCTCTGTGGGACAGCACCCCTACTTTCATTTGCCGTGTGGCATTTATTTTTTATTTTTATTTATTTGTTATTGAAGTATAGTTGATTTACAATGTTGTCTTAGTTTCTGCTGTACAGCAGAGTGATTCAATTATACATATGTGTACATTCCTTTTTATATTTATTTCCATTATGGTTTATCACAGGATATATATTTTTTAACATCTTTATTGGCGTATAACTGTTTTACAATAGTGTGTTAGTTTCTCCTTTACAACCAAGTGAATCAGTTATACATATACATATGTTCCCATATCTCTTCCCTCTTG